>NW_008693351.1:90064-124186 GCF_000695815.1 Acanthisitta chloris | reverse complement strand
ACCTGAGCGTGCGCTGCTTGTGGAGTCTCCTCCTTCGGATGAGTTAAGAGGAAAAAGCGGAGCGTGAGGCATTGTGTGAGCAGGCAGGGCCATCGAAGTCAAAACTGGTGGGTTTTTTGCTTTCCGAAGCGGAGGACTTGATTTGAAACTTGTCTGGGGATGAACTGCAGCAGCAGTCAGATAAGGAGTGGCAGAACAAAGTGCACAGTGGGATCTGAGCTGCTCAAAATACCACCGGTTTCGCTGTACTGTTCTGTCTGTGAACTTTACCTGTAGCTCTGGACACGTACCCTCCTAGCCCACATGGCAGAGAGTCCTTACGAGGTGGCAAAAAATGACAAGCGTGTGAGTGTAGTCAGCCCCGTTCCACAGGGAGAGGGCTCTGCTCACAGCTTCCGAGTAAGCTTCTACTGGATAAAATGGGAAAACTGCAGTTAATTTGCAGCCTCTGTAGTGCATTTGGATAACATTCCCCTGTGATAAATATTCTTTACTAGAAATTATAAGGACGTGAAGTCAGTGTTTGTCTGGAGTTTTCCTGCGTGCAAGAGACATGCAGGCCTGGGTGACGCTGCAGATTGAGGGGTTTCTGGGATGAGCACATGGAGGAGCAGAAGCCTTTGGGGCTCTCTGTGGTGACTTCGTGCTGAGGCTGTTTCCCTTCTGGTGATTACGTGGTCTTTTTTGCAGTGTCAGAATGTCAGTGGCACAGACTAAGCTGCCTTTCCCACCCATCTGGAATAATTACGCTTTTGCATCAAGTGGCTGAAAACCTCTTGTTTTGGGCACAGAAGCAGTGTGACCATACACACTCTTTTGAATCTGCCACGTTGCAGTGCTATGGGCACTGCCATGGTGGTGTTGGGTTCTTGGTGGTCTGATCATTGGGAAAGGTGCCACTGCTGCTGGCACATCACTTGGCCCTTGGCTCTTCCTGCATTACTTGACTCGTCCATGCATATTGTCATAGAAATAATAAACAGATAAAAGGAAATGGCCAACAATACTTGTTTTCTTCCTGAGTATTCTTATCTGCAGGAATGATTGGGGAAGTTGCTTGTGGCCTTCAAGGTGACACTTCATTGCTTCAAACACCTTAAATGAGAGTAATTGCCCTCTGCTGTTATGATGGGGGCATGGATTTCCCTGCAGTAAGAAGGCTGATATATTGTAACAGATTAACCCAGAAATTCTCTCAAATGGAAACTTTCACACGGTGTAACCCTGCCACAAAACCGACTGAGCCACCATGCACATCCTGCTGCAGGTGGGCCATGGACAATCCAACCTGTGTCATGAGGAGAAATGGGGTTTTCATTGTTTTGTCTGGTGTATGTACATGCACATGCTGGTGGTTGGCACCAGCTTAGCAGAGCAGGCCAAACCTTTTTCCAAGAGTGATGCCATTCCTATCTGAATGTAAACTAATTAGAAGAAATTAGGTAGTCCAGTTTGCTTATTAAACATGTCGGCAGTGGATAAGAAGGAAACACTTTCTTCTATAGTACATACAGAGCAGTGTCACAATATTAATTGAGCACTATAAACAGAGTTTCTTCATGTGAACCCTCACTGGTGGCCACCTCCCAGTGAAATGGTGACTGTCATATCTGGGCAGCTCTGATTAGAGCAGCGGCAAATAAGCTGGGGTTTGTGTCATCTAAGGGGGCTCTGGTGCAAGTTTGTAGTCTTTGTTACAGGTTTCTCTCAGTTTTAAATGGGGAGAAGAGCTGACATTTTTCATGGCGGCACTCTGAAACTTCTGGAAACCAAACAGTCCTCTCTAACAACCCGAGACAAGTTACAGCAAGTGCAAGAAACCTGTAAGCCTTCTAAAATTAAGCTAGTGCACAAACCTGAAATGTAGGCTGCTGTTTTAGCAGCAAAATTGGTCCATTTTAAGTATGTGTTTTGCATTGCTAGTGGTTAGATGTCTCCAGGTGGCCTGTATACTAGCACTTTGTCCTAACCTTGTTTGAAGTGATTCTTGGGTCCAAGAACCATACTAATGCCTCTGAGAGGGACATTCCACACTTATTTCTGGCATCTGGGGCACTGGGATTTTAGTAGGGCCTCCTACAGTGAGGAGAGAGCTTCTTGGGGAAGAGAAGACCCCTTTCCTGAGGAGATGCTGTCAATGATAGAATTGCAGTGCTTCAGCATTGCAGCGTTAGTATTTTTGTCTTAATAGCTCTGAGATAATAAAGAGTAGGAGACATCTAATACGGCACTCCAGGACAGCTGGAGACTGATGCACTTGCTGAGTGTAAATGACGCTAGTCCCTCAGGACAGCATTCAGCTGATGTTAAGGCACCTAAATGTAGGTGTCTGTGTGTGCTGGGTGCTTAAGCCCTCATTAGAGTCATGGCAATGTAATCAGTGGAGCCAAAGAGAGTAATTATCTGACCAGCCCCTGCACGTTTACTCCAAGGTGAGTTGCTTTGTCAGGGCTTGGTTGACTGGATTGCATGTTGCCTAAAAGGGAAGCATAGACACCTTTACTTTAATGCCTTTATCCAAGAGCAGTTGAGCTCAAAGCTCTTATTTGTGAAACTTTTATGGTAACTTTCTCCATAAGCTAAGAGACTGGACAGGTGCTGTTTGTGCCAACAGAACTAGCAAAGCACTGGGAAACATCAGCCTTCAGCTAGACCAGCAGCTCTCTACCGTTCTAGTGCAACTGGATCAGTGCCTCCAAATAATACTGTAGTCTTGCTTTGCTAAAGGCTCTGGAAGAAATTAGGGAGTATATTTGGGTACCGTCTCAGCATTCTGAAGTAAGCAGAATACAGATGAGCAGAAACCTAAGTAGATGTATTTGAGGAGATAGTTGTGAGCTATTAAGGAAGAATCAGAGCATTTCAGTATTTAAAGACACTGTTTATTCATGGATTAGAAGTGAGGAATCTTTGGTGCTCCCTAGACTTTGATACAGGCCGTGAACTTGCAAAGGGGAAGTTGTTTTGAGCAACAGTGCAAGGACTTCTGGTGTTTCTTGTAGGTTCACTTCTGAGCTGAGAAGATACTCTAAAATGCAGAAAGCATGTGGTGTCTCCTTGGGAGTGCTGAGTGTCGGTTTGTTTAACAGGTCTCTTAAGTTAGAGCTGACAAGCATACTTCATTTGAACTGCTGCTCTGCTGGCTACTGGTGTACCACAGAAATGAGCCTTATCTGGCCTGGCTAGACACCTGGGAGAGTGCAATTTCTCCTGCAGAGGTGCTAGTAGAAAAGCTACTGCACTGTGAAGTCTCACCTCAAGGTGAGATAACATTTGGACCTCCTACAAGCAACTCTTGTGGAGCAACATCTGCTAATGTGGTGGTTTCCCAACCTCTCCGTTTCTCAAGCAGTGCTTGGCTGCAGTTGACGTTCTGGGTCTTGTGGAACCGGCAGAGGTCCAACAGAGTCTGTTAGCTTGGGCTCCTTGCCACGCTTGACTGTAATGTTTGTATCTCACTGCTGAGACCAGTCTCACCAGTGAGGCTTGCTTTGCTGGATAGGAACCAGTGTGTTAGTGGGATTTGGACGGAGCTGGCAATAGAACTTCCCATTGAGTCACTGGAGCTGCAGTTACAAATGAGTCATGGAGGTGTTGCAAGTCATGGCTTTCCTTGCTAGGCTTTGTGTGTTTGAACTTCCTTTGAGTATTGATCAGTTGAAGAGCTCTTGCTGCTTCACTTCTGTGTCTTGCTGATGTGCTCTCTGGCAGAATTATCTTCTCCATAGCCATTGTTTTTGCAACGTGGTTCTCTTTAACGTTCACTAATTTTGTCTCTTATTGTCAGGCGTTTCTAATAACTGAAAGGTCTTTAGGATTGCTATTGCAGAATGACTCGGGACTAAATCGAAGGTACAGATATAACCAATAGGGAACTGCCTGCCAACCAGCTTAAAATACTCTTGCTTTGCATAGAGGCTCTGTGTTCTTGTCATACTCCACTGTGTAACTTCTCTGCACTGCCTGTGCAATAATGTCAATGTCTTCATTGCCGGTCATGGAAACTAAGGCTGACATTCTTGCTTTTTTGGCTGAGCAGTCCCAGGCACACACTTCTGTCAGCCAGCCTTCTGCAAAGCCACTTCATGCAACAACTTCTCAGTGTGCTGGCTCCATCACCTGAGCACACACAAGCCATAGCTGGAGAATGGGGGTTGCTCTTTGTCTGCCTCTGCCACGTGATGAGGAACTTGTTGTCTCTTAAACGTAAGGAAACTTGAACTCCATTCCACTTGGACGGGAGTGTGCTGAATGCTTTCTGGGCAGTACTGCAGACCATGACTGTTCTGTGCTGTACACAGGAAAGCTCTTGCTAATTAGTTTCTAATGCTGGTGGCTGTACACATCCTGGTCAGAGCCAGTCAGCAGCTCTGGTCTAGCCCCTTGCATCTAGGGATTACTGGAGGAGCAGACTGTAGATTGAAGCCAGAGGTGGGCAGGGGTGAGTGGAGCCAGTCTGCCTTCTGGAGAGCAAACGGTGATTAATGTAACGAGTTCCAGATGAGAGCTCTTGTGAAGCTCTATGTCATAGCAGCAGTACTGCTGTGGCTGTGCTGGTAGGGAGTCTTTGTATGTTCCCTTAGGATCAGAGCTGGCAGCTACAGTGCTATAGGAAGAGACTACCTGGCTCTTTCCTGTCCCAGAATAGGATCCTGTGCTGCCTGATTGTATGCTTTGATATCAGTAGAGTAGAGAAATAACAGTATAGGTATGTATATACTTATACAGGGAGATGTCTATCCTTGTCACATGCTGTTTGTTACCAGCTCACGGCAGGTTTTGGAGGCTGTGTGCCCTGATCCCAGAATCGTGATCAGGGAGATTGATGCCTGTGCTCTGCACAACCACAGGAGCTCAGAGCAGCCTGCTGATCTACCGAAACACTGGTCTCTGGTGAAAGCATCCCTGCATAAGAGAACCTGTTATCCCATTGACCAGCTAATAGGGATCTTCTTTAAGGACAGAACATGGGCTTTCTTCAATCAAGAAGTTGAGGGGTAAGAGGAGTAAAAACCCAAACTAGAGAAACCACAAAGCTTGCTTGAATTTATGTCTAACACGAATGCTAATACATGCGATATTTTTCACTTGCCTACTGTGCTCTGTGCATATGAAACTGTAGTAGACACTCTTGCACTGGCAGATTTGATGGACAAATGAGATTTGTCCATCTTACTGGCTCTAACAGGGTGTAAGTGGCACCTAGGTGCAGTGGAAAAGTGGTAGTGAGGCTTGCATCGAAACTTACCTAACAGCCTGCAGCTAGACAGCTTTGACTTCTAAATCTCTTTCTGTCCTAACGGAGGAATCATCTAGATCGTGACTACTTTCCCATCAGTGAACAAAGGACCTAACAAAAGAGGCTGACTCTGGCATGTCTGGGCGGTGGTGAAGGAGTGCTCTGCTATCATGTGCTCACATCGACTGACTCATGGCCTCGCAGAGGAAAGCTTCTGGCTTAATCCTCCAGCAGCATCGGCTCCACTCTGAAGCATGTTTAACTTGAAAAAAGTTCCTCAGTCTGCATCTGTTGTTGCACTGAGCTGTGAAACACTGGTGAGCTTCTTTCTGCACAAGTTCGAAGATGCGATTTTGAATAATTAGAAGTTATTACTCTAATAGCTGAAAAGCAGTACGCCCTCCCCTAAACAGCATGCAGCCAAAAGGGGTTAAAAAGATCCACCAAACCTTCTTACACTGATTCTAGTAAGTAAATGTGGTGGATTGACCCTGGCAGGACACCTGGTGCCCACCAAACTTGCCCTGTCAGTGCCCTCCTCAGCCAGACAGGGGAGAGAAAATATAACTCATGGGTTGAGATAAGGGCAGGGAGAGATCCCTTACCAGTGACTGTTCTAAGCCAAAACAGACTCAACTTGGGGAAATTAATTGAATTTATTACCAGTCAAATCAGAGTAGAATAATGAGAAGTAAAACCAAATCTTAAAAACATCTTCCTCTCACGCCTTCCTCCTTCTTGGGCTTTACTTTGTTCCCAGTTCTCTAACTTTTCTCCCAAAGTGGCATAAGGGGTTGGGGAATGGGAGTTGTGGTCAGTTCATCTCATGCTGTCTCGGATGCTCCTTCCTCCTCAGGGGGGACTCCTCACACTCTTGCCCTGCTCCAGGATGGGGTCCCTCCCATGGGAGACAGTCCTCCATGAACTTCTCCGGTGTGAGTCCTTCTCAAGGGCTGCAGATCTTCACAAACTACTCCAGCATGGGTCCCTCCTGTGGGGGGCATCCTTCAGAAACAGGCTGCTCCAGTGTGGGTCTCCTGCAGGATCACAAGCCCTGCTAGCAAACCTGCTCCAGCATGGAGTCCTCTCTTCATGGGGCCACAAGTGGCCTGCTGGAGCCTGCACCATCAAGGGCTTCCCACAGGTTCACTGCCTCCTTTGGGTAACCACCTGCTCCTCCACGGACTGCAGGTGGATCTCTGCTCCCTATGGATCTCCACTGACTGCAGGGACACAGCCTGCCCCACCATGGGCTGCAGAGGAATCTCAGCTCCAGCACCTGTAACGCGTCCTCCCCCTTCTTCTGCATTGACCTGTGTGTCTGTAGGGTTGTTGCTCTCACATATGCTCACTCCCTCTGTCCACAATTACACCTGTGCAATAACTTCTTTCCCCTTAAATCTCTTATCCCAGAGGCACTACTACTGTCACTGATGGGCTCAGCCTTGGCCAGCAGTGGGTCTGTCATGGAGCCAGCTGGCTCTGGCTCTATTTGACACAGGAGAAATTCTAGCAACTTCTTAGAGAAGCCACCCCTGTAGTCCCCCTGCTACTGCAATCTTGTCACAAAAACCTAGTATAGTAAAACATGTTAGACACTAGGTGTCCTGTGGCCAGTGTGTAGGAAATCTAATTTTCTAGCCTGTTCTGTAACATTTCCCCCCCACCCCCACCAGACTGCCTGCTGGGAACCTTCCTGTGCATTATTTGGGGGCATACCAGTTGGCAAGGCTCAAAATTGTGCCAGAGATCATTCTAATAATTTGATGGTATAGATTGTGTTCCAGTGCCTGGGGATGTTCTCTGATGTTATTTAATTTACTAGCATGGATATAGCCAGTGGGTCTCTGGCAGTAGGCCCAGAATGTTATGAAGTTGTGAAAACTGCAGTATCCAGCAAAAGAAAGTGAAAGTTCGTAGTACGAGATCACAACTCTTTCGTTGAAAACTGAACCTGTTTTGGATGCATCAGAAGAATGAGCAAGTACAGTTGTGTGAGAAGTCCTGTGTAATCAATCAGCTGAGGATTGAGAGATGAATACTACACAGGAGGGACAGCAAAGCATTCATTGTAGTGGTGATGGTGCTGGTACATGCCAGTGATTCAGCTTGTGCTTTTAGATTTGGCCTATAAGGTGATTCTTAACATTTTATGCTCTACTTTATTTAGAGGGATAATGTGCTGTCTAGAGTTAGTAGTCAGTTAGTAGACCCAGGAGTTTATTCATATATGAAATATCTTCAACTTAGTAATGTTTGAACTGTGTCTTAGAAGTCTGATATATTGCTACGTAGCATCTAGTTATCCTGATGGTACTCCTTGACAGAAACTGGTCTGAACTAAGAGATACGTGCTAGCAGTGACTTGGTGGTAAAGCACTTCACCTTGCCTTGCAGTTTTAGTACTGCTTTATTGACTTGCCATCTCTGACAGACTGTCAGGCATCAAGACATTACTCATGTCTGTTGTCTCTTCACAGTATAGCTGTGTAAAACATAGGGATGTCCAGATCGCAGCTTTAATCTTGCAGTTGCCCATATGAGGCAGGAGAGCATCTAGACTGCATAAATATCATCTCCTCCTACACTCAAACCTCCTCAACTGACTTGGTGACTGCTATGAAACATGGGGAAGACAGGTGAACAAGCTGTATACCCCAAAGTGAAGGCATGAGGTAGTTGAGTCTAGTATCTGTTACAGTGAGACTTGGATAACTGCTGAGGCTTGCAGTTGCCCATATGAGGCAGGAGAGCATCTAGACTGCATAAATATCATCTCCTCCTACACTCAAACCTCCTCAACTGACTTGGTGACTGCTATGAAACATGGGGAAGACAGGTGAACAAGCTGTATACCCCAAAGTGAAGGCATGAGGTAGTTGAGTCTAGTATCTGTTACAGTGAGACTTGGATAACTGCTGAGGTACTGTTAGGGTGGTGATGGAATAGGTTAGGTTGCCAACGGAGGTGGTGGAGTCACCATACCTAGAAATGTTTAAGAGGTATCTGGATCTGGCACTGGAGGATATGGTTTAGGGGTTACAGCAGAGTGGCAGGTTAATGGTTGGACTTGATGTTCTTAGAGGTCTCCTCCAGCACTGATGATTCTATGATTCTATCTTGCCTTTGTAACAGTCCCTCATTCAAGGCTCTGCTGTACAGATGTGGTATGAAACAGTGTAACTGGGTGACTAGGGCAGAGTTGGTTTAATCCAGTCGGTGTTTGGTTAAGAAATGCCTAATGTTCATTAATGAAATGAGTGGAACAATAGGTGACTGGAGCACAATTGCAGCAGCAGGTTTTTTAAGATTGTTTCTGATGGGAGGATTTCATTTGATGCTTCAGCGTTGAAACGATACTTCAACACCCTCGTGACTCAACATGGAAGTACACCAGTCAGCTTCCATAATCTCACTGAGGTGTTGCATAAGTTAACTGTAAATGGGGCAACTGCTGTCAATAAGCACCTGCTGTCAGAACTTTATAGTATGTGCTTTTGTACACCTGAACACAGAGACCATGAGTGTCCTAGGAAGAGGCACTGCAAGCTTGATCTGCACTATTTTACACGGGTAGATGACTTGCTGTGTGTTCCAGTGGATTGTGAGCAGGTATATTTCTCGAAGGGTGTTCATGAAGTCTGAACTGTGTTCTACCTGAGAGTAATTCAGTGAAATGTGGTCCAGCTTGTGCTCAAAGATTATCTGAGCTACTGCTGCTTATTCCAAGGAGACTAGTGGCACCCAAAACACTTGCATGCTGCTTTTCTTCAGGAGCTGCCAGGAGTATGTGGAAGGAGGGTGTGAGGCTAAAAAGTGCCTCTTTGAGAAGACACTTGGGATAGGAGAACACGGTATTCCTGTTCTGAGATGTGGCTCCTGCATGTGGTGGAGATGTTTCAGTCCTTTTCTGAACGGCTTAGTCATGCTGGTGTAACTGCACCTGTTACCAGGAATGACTTCTGCATTATAAACAATCTAAGCTTAGTCAACACTATAAGATCCTGTGGATAAGACAGACATTATAGCATGCCTTATAATGTAGGGAGAGACTTGATTTCATCACATCCACGCCGATTTACTTGAAACTGGAAATGGTGAGCCATAGAAGCAAATACAAAAAGTTCCCTAGAATCATTGAATATCCTGAGTCTGAAGGGACCCACAAGGATCATAGAGTCGAATGTATGTTAGTGTAAGACCTGCCAAGGTGCAGGAACTGCCTTGCATTGGATCAAAACCAAAATTTAAAGCTGTTTGCATGGGCTGCTTGAGTCAAGCAAGTACCTGTTGATTGAGACTTGCAAGTTCCTTCTTAACAGACTGGTGGCTGACTGGTGTGAGTCCTGCTGTGCAAGAATGGAGCTTCTTAGAACTTATTAGAGCTTATCCACAAAGAGCATGACCAAATCAAAAGGGAGCTACTGAATGCCAGCTCTTGGCTCATTTTGCTGCCCAAGTCTCGCTTGCTTCTGTAGCTCCCTTGCAAATAGTCAAGGTCTTAAGTTCCAGTTTAACCCTGTGTAACTAATTGGAGCACCTTGTCAGGTTTTTTTGTTGTTGTAAGGGTAGCTATTTATAGGTTTAAGTAATCTCTCATTTAAGTTTACCAGTGGCTTTAGCTGAGACCTGTAGTACTCCAGGGTTGAGAGTTCATCTTTCTGCTGGGATTCAAACAGCATCCTAGCTGCTAGGAGCAAGAAGTACTGCCCTAAGCACAGAACTTTAGTTTGATGGTACACCAGAGATTTTTATTTGAAACTTGGATTTCACTAACTTATTGTAGCACTGCAAGCAGTTTGCTCCAATTAGAAACGTGCATGTATCACTAATATAGTGAAAATGCTTCTGTGATCCTTCAAGATCTCAGAGCTTTGTCTCCTAGCTCCTTGGCATATTTTGCATTAGGCAATGGCAGGTGTTCAAGAAGAAGAGGGAAACCCCCAGGATTGAGATAAGAACCTGGGTCTTCTCCTAGCCATGTGTCTGGATACTGAAGGCTGTTGTGCTTATTCTTGTCTGATAATTATTCCTGAGTGCATGTTGGCTTCCATTCCAAAAGTGAAGCAGAACAGCTTCTTTCCCCTCAGAATACTGTGTAGCATAGTGGTGAGGTGGCTTTTGACTTCCGCGTCCGCATCTGCTCTGATCAGAGCACTCGTGCAGCTGTAGCATTGCTTGTGGTAGTTTGCTGATCACACAAAAGCTGGCCTGGAGCTCATTTGAAATGGGTAGTAGTTCCACCAGCCAAGTTGCATGGCATTTGTCTCCAGGAAACAGGCTTCCCTCGGACCAGAGGCACACGTGTTTTCCTGATGCTGCCAAGTGTGCTGCCAGCCTAATCTGAAGACTTGAGATGCCATAGTCCACGTCATGCTTTCCTATAGACACATCTGATTTCTGAGCTGAATGGCTGAAGATGACAAGAGCAAGTTGAGCTCCTGTGAGACTCAAGTCCTTGAATTACCTCTGTTGTGTTCTCACACTGGTGTGCTGCAGGCTTGCACTTGGGTCAGCAGCAATGGCCTTGCAGGAGGAGTGTGCACCTCTTAGCATCCTTGCATGTGCTCCTGGATCTACTGGGAGAAGACAGTTTCAAATGGAACAAATGGAGACGCTACGTCCTTGCAGTTCTTCCGTCAAACTTAGTCTTGAACTACATTCCTCAGTCTCAGGGCTGTAGTGCTAACTTGTCTGCTGCACTGGGAGCTGGGTTTCTTAGCTGTCTGGAGAGAGGGAACTGGCTTTTACAGCCCACATATGCTGTCAAGGAGCAGTCAAGCAGTTTGAAGCCCACTATTGCACTTGCCGGGAACTCTCGCTGGTTCTGTAGCAAGTTCATCTCCAATGACAGCCCTCAGTGCTGATCCCATAAGACAGGGTGAGTGGGTGGCAAGAGATGGGGCTAAGAAAGGAATTTGCATCTGAAACTTTGTTAGTGGGAAGAGAGGTCAGCTGATTGGGAATAACTGGCTAAGGATGTGGAAGACATAAGGTCAGTGTGTTTATATGCATTGGAGGCAATGCAGCAAAGTCCAGTCTCCAATTTAAAGGGGGTATAGCTGCTGATGTATGAGATGAGTTGCTCAGCCTCACGTGCCTAAACTCCACAGCAGGGGCTGTGTATATGGAGGAGGAAGAGGGCAGGGACCTTAGATACTGTCAAGATGGTCATGTTTATCTGTGTTATAGTTACCAGTATGCATGGGTAGTGGGGTTTGGACTGGTGGAGTCCTTTAGCTGGATGGGTTTCCACTTCATAAAGATTTTCTGACCTCCATCATACTCTCCTCTTTTAGCTTTTACTTTGTCAGGATTTCTGGGATGGGTGGCCCATCACTAGCTTTAACTGAAACCAAGCAATTGTTGGTCTGTTTTTTCGAAACAAGCAGATGAACTGGCTGTTGCTGTAAGAATGAATCTTCTCTGCTGGTTTTGCTACACTAGGAAGTTAAGAAGTGCTGGTGACTAAGTTAGAGGGTTTTAAGGCAAGTTAGATTTGTCTGGTCTTGACTGAGGCAGCTCACTCACTGCTCATCTCTCAAGCCAGCTGAAGTAGATTGAAATTAATTCTCCAGGATGAACTGAAGCTGTGTGGCCTCACTGAGCTGCACCTACTTTGCACAACCCTTTGAGTTTATACATTGGCTGTGGCTTTCTTGTGCTAGCCGAAGAAACGAATGCCCGAACTATCAAGCATGTTAAAGAGCTGCAGGGAAGGATCTTTAAAGAAAAGTGGTTTGTAACATAAAACTGAACTGGCTGCTTCTTATGAGATTAGCTGCAGGGAAATAAACTTTCTCATTAGACTGCATCTTCAAAGCACAGGCTGCCTTGAACATGGGAGACTAAAGAGACCCCCCTTTTGTCAGTATTGTGACAGCCTGCCACCGATACAGGGTTAAGTCGTGTGCTTGTTGTGTGCCGTGTCTGTGGATGTGTTGACCTGTTGGTAAGATCAGTCTGGCCTGGACTGCATTGCTTGGCTGGAAGCAGCAGGTTGGCTAGAGTGAAAGCAGCGTGTAGTAACTTACTTGTTTGATCTATCATCCAGGTGAAAAAGCAGGAGCACAGGCTCTAACTCGCTCTCTGTATTGCTGAAGGACTGACCAGGCTTCTAGTTACACTGCCTGAGAGAGAGCCAGGAGGAAACTGGGCTCTTCTGCATCAGAATTGACACAGTGCTCTGTGCACTCCTCGCAGTGTGTGCGACTGCTGTGTCGCTGCTATTGTGTGCTACATGGCTATGAGCTTCCCTGGCTGTGGAGTCCATAGCCTTGTTGACTTCCTCTTTACTCAGCCCTCTCTGCTGAAGGGTGTGCAATATACTCCTTGTCCAGGACTAACTGGCAATTGCACTGGCCCAGGACAAAAGTAGAGCTGCTCCCTTTCTGAACAGGACATCTGTCAAGCCTTTGCTACCTGTGTTTAGGAGGTCAGGGAGGACTTAAAAGCACTGTTGTCAGACTAGAGAACAAACCATATCAATCAGGAGCGCACACTGAGGAAGAGAACTATCCCTACAGCCTCTCTCCTTGCTCCTTTTTGTATGAACCTGTGTGGCCCTTTGAGTCAGCCGCTGATTTGCGTGTTGCCTACAGTCTGGTGATGTGCATTTTCATAATGCATGGTGGTGGCAGCATATTTCACTGCCCTTCTGCCTCAGGGTAGGGGAATGTGTGTCAGCATCCCAGAACTCAGGCTGTGAGTCTGCATGAATGCTTAAGCAGCCCTGGCTGCTGTGCTCTGCCCTGTGCCAACACAAACACTTCTGCATTCATGCACTGAGTAGGATTGGGAAACTGGTCCTGCTGGAAAATTCTTTGCATGATATTTTCCTTTTCTTTTCTTTTTTTTTTTCTTTCTTTTTATTTGTTTAACCAGACCAGTGTCCTGAGCTGGTTCACCATGAGAGTGCACAAACAGCTATGCAGGGGATGGTCCAGGAAGCATGAAGTGACATGCTCTTATGGGAGGTGGGAGTTTGAAGGGCCTTGCTGCAGAATGTGAAACCCAACCTGATGGCAACAGGCTGGTTCATATTTGCTCTTGGCATGTTGATTGCTGTGTTTCAACCCTATTTAATTAAAAAAGTTGCCCTGTCACAGTAAGGAGAAAATCTAGTGCTGATTGGGCAATAGTGTTGTACCTCTCAGATGAGCCTCTAGAAGCATTTGGACTGTGGTGGCTGTGTGTGTGTGTGTATTAGCTGGATGCTCTTCCTTGGCCAGCCTAATTGACAATGGTCAGTCTGCAGTCTATTTGATTCTGCCTATAGTGCAATAGATCCTAAGAGCTCTCATTCTATTTTTGAGTAGGTGTTGGAATGGGTTTTGCTGCCTGGAGAGCTGAGTGCCAAGAGGAAACTACTCTGTGGTGATCAGGGAGTTCATGTTTCAAACAAAAGCAACTGCTGTTGCAACTAGGACTTCTCCCTCAAAGACAGTTCCCTTCTCAAGTCACCAACCAAAAAATATAAGAGGGGGGCAGTAAGAACACAGTTAACCAAGATTTTCCAGATTTCTTTGTACTAATAATGATCTGATAGATAAGCAGTCAGACTAACTGGCCTACTTGCCTCTCACTGCTAAAATGGTTGTTTGCCTTGCCGAGAAAAAAAGCATCCTTTACTTTCTGCTTGCTTCTCTTTGGAAGGAGCACCCTGTAAGCCACTAACCAGCCTTATTCCAGGTGACAAACTGATGGATGAAAGGGTGGGGATGCTGAAGCTTGTTGGTACTCATCAAAATCTCATTAAGGGCACAGGGGAACAACACCATCTGAAACGGGGAGGATGGATAGTTCATAGAAGGGTTTGGGTTGGAAGGGACTGGAAAGATCATCTAGTTCCAACCCCCTACTGTGGACAGGGGTGGGTGTAATGCTTTGAACAGCCTTGATTGGAACACTAACCAGGGATAAAAGTACTGCTTCAATCTAGGCTCTCCAGCCCATGGGCTGTTCATGGGGTGGTTCATAGCTGTCTTTCTGATCTTTGGCTCTTCTAGGAAGAGAACTACTTAATTAACTTGCAGGGTCACCAAACAGCACTGGGGCTTATTTTGAGCAGTGGAGGAGCAGGAGAAACAACTGGAATAGCATTTAGCTGAGATGGTGCCACACTGCTGCTGGCTTCTGATGCAGCAGACTTGCATGCAAACTTCACTCCTGACTCGCCATATAAAAGCATCAGTTCTTTATCAGCTACTCTAGAGTTTATGGCTCACTGTTAAAAGTGAAGGTGTGCATGGTCAACTTAATGCTAGCAGTCTGTATGCCAGCAGAAGAAGGGGGATAGGTGAGGATGCTGGTGGCTTTTGTTTCGTTTTGGTTGGGGTTTTTTGGTTGGGTGGTTTGGTTTTTGTTGGGTATTTTTGTGGTGGTTTTTTTTTTGGGGAGGGGGGAGTTGGTTTTTTGTTGTTACTTTTTTTCCCCCCTCCTGCCTTAACCGTTTAAGCTGTCTTCAAACCATGGACGTCTGGGATTGGAGTTGATCATGCGTGGGCTATTAACTACAGAATATCAAGGTTTAACAAAGCTAAAGTTTCTTTCAGCAGGTGGTTTTGTCTTCCTCCTACACTAGTATCAATATTATTTTTGAGGTTAGAAGCTCTTCAGGCTGCTCTGCCTCAGCATTTCTGTTAGTGAGGCTAGCTCTGCTCTTCAATATATAGGAAAAGGTGAAAGACAAATCTTTCTGTCTAAGTTTATTTTAGAACTGTTCAAATCCTTGTGAAAGTATTCTTTTAGATGCTCTAGTGCCATATTTGGTAGCCAGACTACAGAACAAATGCGTGTCTTGCTCTTATATGTCTCTTAAGCAAGAGTAAATCATTGGTTTTTCTTCCCATAAAGTTGGAGAAATCTCGTAGGGTGCTTAGGAGGTGTTTGAGTTGGGAGAGTTCATTACAGCTCATTCCTTTCAGCTGAGTAAGAAGGATTTATTAGGAGAAACAAATGTGCAAATTTAACAGCTTTATTCAGATAATGGAGGATTTCAAGTGTTTTTGACACTGCTGATCACTAACTAGGATTAATAAGAGTGGGATACAAATCATCCTTAGTCTAGGTTAGGGCTTGTAGCAGCTTGTGGCAAAGCCAGTGTTTTTGCTTACCTCAAAGAGCAATTTAAAAAAAAAGCTGCTTCCTTTTGCATACACCAAATTAAATAACTGTGCTTCCCAGTTTGGGCAGGGTGAGATCAACTAATAAACTACAAATCTCCCCTTCATCATGAGAGAGTACTTCAGATCTGTGCTGTAGCAGAAGGGAGCTCTGTGGCAGCTGATGGGATGAGCGCAGAAAGATTCATGTATTAAGACTGTGATCAAGATGAAGACTGAAGAATAGTTAAAAATGATGCTTAAAAACCCCAAAACTCTGGCGTATGCCAGACTTCTGGAGCCAATAATGTTGCTAATGAGTTGTGAAAGCCTGGCCCATTGTTGATTAAATTGAAGATGCCACTAAGCAGCTTTCTGGTTGTCCCAGCAGAACTGAATAACTATTGTTCTGTAACAATACATTGCTCAGCAAGAGCAGAAGCAAATAGTCACCCCAGGGTTTCCCCTAAAGAGACTGCTTTGATCCTTGGGGAAGGGGATCTTCCATTAGTTAATGAGAACTGGTTAATGCATATCAAAAATACTGTTAAAAAATTTACCCCTCAAATGCAACTGAATTCAGTGACACCAGATCAAAAGTTCTGGGCAAGTATTTCTAACCAGATGTCTGAATTGCTGAAAAAAATCCCCAACAAAAACATACAAGCTTGTTAAATGGTAAAAAACCAACATGTTGTAGGTGGACAATAAGAATTGAAACTTTTCTGACTAGAATACATGAGATCCATCAGAGATCCTTAAAAAAATCCACTGCCTGAACTTAAATGTGTTCATCCAGTCTCTCTGGCATCAATTACAATGTCAGTGTCTTGATGGACTGAAAAACAAACTGGATGATGATGGAAGTAATTTCTAATTACATCTCCATGTAAGCTGGTTATATTAGACAATCTGATAATAAAATTATGAGCTCAAGTAATGCAAAGCTGTTGGTAGAGTGAGCTTGTTTTAAGACAGAATTTGTCAGCTCTTTTAGTATAATAGCACAGCCTGGTGATTCAGCCTATGTTCTGTGCCCCTAATCCTCTTGGTTAATCAAAACCTTTCCCATTGGTGTAACTCAGCTGCAATAAAAGGTCATGGAAAAGCCTTGACCATGAGGTGCTTGTTGTTTGAACAGCATGGTCTGTCTTCCTGATGCAAACACAAATTAGTTCAATCCCTTCCGAAACTGTCCTGAGCCAGTGTTTTATGTCAGCCTTGCTGTGTCTGAAACCCTTCAGCAGCAGATCGTTATAGAAGCATGACCTTTCTGCAGCACTTATGTTTTGTGGTGCTATAAGGAAAGGTTGCTGCCTTTCATGCCCATTGAAGTTGTAATCTATGGAGCAAGAAATGTACCCTTGTTATATAACCATACAGTTACATAAATTGGGAAAATGTTCCTTAATGCTTGTGTCATGAAATTGGATGATATCATGAAGTTACATCAATTTGTGGGTGTTCTTACTGGTATCGACAGGTGCATAATCCTATACTGTCCCTTGAATGTTTGGGGCAAAGAAGTCCCTCTCAGATCCCAAGCCTTAAACTGCCTGGTCAAAGAGAGAAGCCACAGTGACCAGAGGAGCAGCCTGGGACAAGAGTCTTTGGGACAACTAAGCATGGCACACGTAGTGAAGCTTCACTAAGTTCTCCTATAAAACTGTGGAAAGCAGACTTGATTAATCCTGATTCATGTTTTCTATTATTCTCTTAAGTGCAGTAGTCAACCTCAGGGGACAGGAACTGGTCTGAGTATGCCTTGATGTTTGCAGTGTGGGTGCTGAGCAGCCACTGGACAACTCTGCACTGGAACAGCATTGGTTTAGACTGGGCTGCACTGGACTCTTTTCCTCTGAGGAAGACCTATCTATCCCTGCTCAGATATAGAAATCAAACTAGGATTCAAACAAGTACATGACAAAAGCTCTGGAGAAGCAGAACATGCAGCAGCCTGGGAAGAGGCTCAGGTGTGAGGGGAAGGGTAAGATGGGTGGACATGCTCGATAACAAAAAAGGAAGCATGGCATGACTGAACAAGCCTCATCTGTAACCCCACAAGGGGAACGGGTCCTGGATCAATAGTCAAGATGAAAAGTTGCTATTTTATTTCTTCACAGTCTGTGATTTTTTCAGGAGGGCTGTTAAGGTCTGCAGACCATCAGTCTGACCAAGTGTCCTTGGAAATCCTGTATGAGCTCCCCCTGAAGATTCAGATTTGGAGGGAAGTTAGTCTCAAACCTAGATATAGGTGTATGGTGATATATCTTAAACTGTGTTAGCCGTTCCTTTCTTCAATAAAAAGCTGGAGAGATTGCTTTCTAACTGCTTCATGGTAGAGTCCTCCCACTGGGAGGAGAATGCACACACCACCATCCCCCTCCTGTTTACAAAGTGTTCCCTCTTTTGCACGCAACCCGGCTGAGTGGGAGAACAAAGGGTTGTGCTTGCTATTGTGCATGCAAGAAGTGAGGGAGAAAAATGGTCCCCAACCCCTCATCAGCCAAAATGGTGCAATTCCTGAGGCCTGACTGAGCTCCTGAACGTACTGGGAAGGGCGTGTGAGAGAGCAGAGTTTGGGAAGCCTGGCAGTTCGTTCTCTATTCTTTATGCACCAACAGTTTGTACTCTTTAATATTTGAAGTGTAGTGAGATCAGCTTGTGTGAGTCACCACCCTTCAACACAAGAAGGAAAACACACGGGAAGTACTTATCTGGCCTATTTTCTGCGGAAGAGTGCAAAATCACAGTGCAAACATGCAGGGACAAATCTAAGAATCCAAATTACCTCATGACATGCAGTTAAGCAAGAGATCGAAGGGCAATTTACTCTAGAAATACGCTTGCAGAAGCTTGAGGAATAGTGTTTTGAGGTTTAATTTTCAGTCGAGAAGTCAAATGCTAAAAAGTTTAATGTCTATATGTGGTGTTATTTGTTTCTACTTTCTTGTTATTTAAAAAACCAAACATCTAACTACAATGATTGCCTGGAAGGAGTAAGATCTTGGTCCTGATTAGGTTGGTGACAGCTTGCATACTTATCTCAAGAGAGGTCAAATCTAATGGGCTAGTTAACCACCTTGGAAGCTAGTTGTTCTATGGAAATGTGGGGAGTGGATAATGTATTAAGAATGGAAGAGAAAACTGGATAAACTTGATATCTTAAAAAGAATGGAAAGGAGATAGGGCCAGTAAACACATCCATGTCGGTAATGCAGTGGCAACCACAGAGCTGGATTGCTCTGCCGGCACATACTAGTGCTGACTAACTTCTTGCTAGGATGAAGATGAGTGTTATAGTAATTTTTAAGTGACATTGTGTTAATGCAAGCTAGAAAAGTACTGTGGGCCTGATTGCAAAGCTGACAAGAAAGTATGGGGTTTTTTTGTGTAATAAAATGCGTTTTCCCACTCCTTGGGACACAAAGGATCCCACAGCTTGGATGATGCAATGCAGCATCTAAACTTGCAGATGGGGCAGTGCTGGAAAGAGAAGATAAGCACATCTTGACGATGGGATAACAGTCAAAATTTTGGCAAACAGGGGATGTAGTTGGGTGAGAAAAGATGAAATTCAGAAGTGGCTTATAGGGCCTTGGTTTGAAACCTGAGAAGGGCGAATGACTGGTTAGGTTATGGTAGCCCTGCTGAAATAAACCTGGGGCTAGTCGTGAGACATATTGTGCTGACAGGAATACAGCACAGGCCAACAAGAATCATGAAGTAATCATCCTGCTCTATTTAGTGTTGTCTTCTTTAGATATCCTGAACAACTTTGAACATTGTGTGCTGTGACGAACAAGTGCTGCAGAAATAGGGTTTGGCCTCTTTTTTCCGCAACTGAACTTCTATGCTGGTTAGTGTACTCCTTGGAGCATAAATGGAGAAAGCTCAGGGCTGTATTCTCCCACAGGGAAGACTGACTTATAGCTCTGGACTTAGTTTGAGTGCTCACACTTATAAAAAGGTACTCTCATTCTACTTCCAGTTAGATGCTGTAGTTTTGAATATGTGAGCAGTGTTGGAGGGGCTCAAAAAGGCAGAGAAGACAAACTACTTTGTCTCCCTTTCTGCTCCTTAGAAGTAAGGCAGTAATTTGCAGATGAAGTGATTGGTAGATAGACAGATGTGAACACTGAGCACCTGAAACTGTCTGGTTATGTTGTGTAAGGACTGGGCATCGCCTGCTACCAGCATGCAGGTCTGAATGGATTCCTGCTTGCTTCTGTCCCAAAGCAAGTGCAGCCTGGAAGCAGTGCAAAGAAGGGAGACAGCAAGACTGACCTTTCCAACACCGAACAGACTAGACAGAGATACTCTTCTGGGGAGGGGATTGAAATAAAAAAAGATGAAAAAATGCAATCTGAACAAAAAAACTTTGTGTAACCTCCAGGAGCCCTTAGAGGACTCAGCATGAGCAACATAATAACTTTAATCTCATTGCTGACACACCTTTTTCCCCTTCTCTTTGAAGCAAACTACAAATCTGAACCTTCCCCCTGAAGATCTCGATTCATCTGGTGATGAAGATGATGCATTCTCAGGTTCAGGTGCAGGTAAGTTATTAGCACTTGTACTGTTAGTGCTTGATCCTTCCAGAATGTGTCAATCGATCTTGGTGAGCATCCAAGTGAAGGGGGTGGAGAGAGGAATCACACACACACACCCCTGCCCCAGAATATGGGAGTTGGGAACAGACAAAGAGCCTAATCTATTAATCTTGTATTGCTTGAGATACTAACAATTAGCAGAAAAAGAGTTGTAGGAGACTTGAAAGGGAGCAGAAGCAAGTAGACTCTATGTGACTGCTAATGTGAGATGTTGTGTGAAGAATGTTATGAAACTGGACTGATTCTTTACTTGTGAGGAAGAGGGACCATAAGAGGGGCCTTTCTGAGCTGGTAGGAGATACCCTGAAATCAGTCCTAAATGTGCTAGTGACTAAAGGTGTGACTGCTCTGTATTAAATGAAAGTGTTTATGGGAAAAGAGTCAGATAACCACCATGAGGAACGAGTGTACTGAAAGCAGACATCCCCCTTGTCGGCCTGACCACAAACAGACTGGCACTTGTGCCTTGGGGAGAAGCAGATGACTAATGAAGTATTGCTAAGTAGCACATTGGTCTGTCCCTTCCTTAGTCTACTGAAAAGGATAAGGAATTCCAAACTGAATTGCTGTTATTATGAAAATTGGCTATGCAGATTAGGCATCCTCCTTAGCCTGGTGTCCTGAAAATACTATTAATAGGTCTCTAAACTGGCCAAGGATAATATTCTTTTGTTTTGCAGGTCCCATGACTGACCAGTCTCACACCTGGAGAATCCCAGAAGAACCAACTAATTCCTCAGTACTGGCAGCACCAGTGGATTTCAACAAACAGCCATTTCCTGGGATTGAGAGCCGAACTGAAAAAGAAGTAGTATCTCCTTCTGCAACTAGTAATCTAGTGACAGAGGAACCAGTTGTAGCTGTGAAGGATGAAGTACCCATTTCAGGCTCATCTGATGGGAAACCAACAAGTTCTTTGGTCACAACAACAGTGAGAAGCCCCACTACTCATTTTCCTTCAGTGGTTCATGTAACTCCTTCAGAAGCCTCAGGTGTGGTCCATGAGCTTGAACCTAAAATCCCTAGCTCTGATGTGCCAGACACGAAAGACATGCCTGAGCCCCACTCTACTGTCCATCATGAGGGAGATATCACTGACACCTCCACAACGACAGCTCCAAAGGACATCATTCCTACACATGAGGAAGTTTCTGAAGATGGCTCTGGAGACCCGGTGAGGACTAATAGTTTTGACACCTTTTCTATGGAGATGGCTTTAGTAGTATGTAGCATGTTGGTTTGGCAGGAAGGGGTGGTAATTTGTCAAAAACAATAATTGATTTAATAGATTAAATTGGTGGAGGGTTTTAGATGGCTGAAAAACAAAGCTGTGGAAAGTCTCCAGTAACAGACATGATGAGAAACATGAATAACCTGCCTTGTATGTCCCAACAGGGAGACTTATTCTTGACGAAAGATGAAGATTTGGTCCCCACCCAGAACTCGGAAGTACCAGCTGACTCTGGGAGGAATGCCAAAGCAGCAGGAGCCTCGGGAATTATGGACAGAAAAGAAGTTCTTGGAGGTACCTGATATTCTGGATTTCTAGTTGGTAAAAGCTGATTCCCATAGGAGTCTTCAGGCAGCAGAAGCAGCAATTCTGCAAGTACATCTCTGAGCATGGAAACCAACCTTTTGCCTTAGACCTCTGAAATGAGGGCGGTGATTCATGATTCTGTGTTGTCAAAACAGGGGCAAATATTAGTCTGCTAATAGCAGCTACCAGTAGCTGCTTCATCTGCAACTTTGTGTTTAAACCTATTCCTTCATTTCTCGCAAAAATGACAGTAAAATTGCTCTATGGCTGCCTAGGTCAAATTACTAGAGTTGAACACTGTAGCTTTGTGTGCTTTGCAGCATGGCCAGGGGGAGATCTGTGTCTTTAGGATTGCCTTGTGTAGGTGAGCAGGGGCTTGGTAATGGCAGGATGTCTGGTTTGGGAGGAGGCAGGAGGACACATTAATTTCTGGAGGTCATTAAGTCAGGGGCTGCATAGTAAGGCATCAACAATCTGGAACTTGAAATCATAGTGGCATTATCTGGTGTAGCATCTAGAGTAATTTGTGTCTTTTTCTCCCTATCTAGGTGTTATTGCTGGAGGACTAGTAGGCTTGGTGTTTGCAGTGTTTCTAGTTGCGTTTATGCTGTACAGAATGAAGAAAAAAGATGAAGGCAGCTATTCACTGGATGAACCAAAACAGTCTAACGGAGGGTACCAAAAACCACACAAACAAGAAGAATTCTATGCATAAACACTGAACTTCAGGACACTTCTTATTCCATCTTTCTTGGACTCTTCTCTCCCTGCACGTGGACCTTCTAGTGTGCTTTGCATTAAATTTAAGCCATATGATCATTGGGTTATTTGCCCTTACCACTTTGCCATTGGAAATTTTGTAACTACAAAGTAGATCTGGATTCATTGGACATTCCCTGCTTTCTTGCACAACTTTTTTTATTTTTAATTTTTAAACAGAAGTGGGACTGCCAGTTCCTAAACTCACTTTGGTTTATCTAAAGACTGCTGGGACAGGCAGTGGGAAGAAGATAAGGGAGCACTGTATGTATAAAACTCTTGATATTTAGGGAAAGGGCTAGCAAGAATAAACAATTTTCAGTGCTTGAATTCTGTACAGCAGGGATCCTTCCTATTTAACTCATAGATGTGTTTTGAGTGTCACAAGTGGCTGTGCTGGGCAGACACTTGGTACACTGCAATCCTCTAGCTCTTTCTGATTGCTGTATTTGGAGCACTTAATGCCTACGAAACATCAAGCTGAACATGACTTCTAGTGAAAGGAGGTGTGAGGGGCAGGGTAAACAAATGACTGTCACGTGGTTTAAAATAACTTGTATTTTGGAAGCATTATCCCATACTCAGAACCAGTTCCTAAGCAGTTGGTACATACACTAATAAAAAATAAATGCCAAAGCCCCCAAAATTAAGTGGAGAGTTAATTTTTCCAATAGTGTTGGACTGTCCCACTACCCTCTTGTTTTTTCAGGTCTTAGGTAAGAAGTAGATTTTGCTAAGCAGTCTCATCTCAGACATTCCCTTTCTTAGGTGCCAAATCGAGGCTGGGCTGTCATGCTGTAAATAATCTTACCCCACACTACTGTGTCGTCGCCAGGTGATCGATGGCGTGTTGTAGCACCTACCTCTCTGTGCACTGTTTACAGTGGTTGTCTCAGAACGTGGTCTGCCGTCTGTGCCACGGAATGCTGTGGCTCACAGGGGTGGGAGGCAGAAAGCAGCACATCATGACTTTGTGGCTGAGGAGTAGAGAAGCATCTGAAATGAGCCTGGTGAAGGCTAAGTGTAGATGGCCTTAAATAGATACAACAGTTGGTGTGCTTGACTCTCACTACTCCGGAATGGCTCCTCAGAAGCTGTTCCTGCACTTTGGAGAGAAGCAACTCCAGGGATGTCAGACTAGTAAGGGCCAAAAAGCACCTCCTGAGAAAAGTCTGGATGCCTGAAGCTGTGTGTGGTCAGTGTGCTGTCACATGGAGGCACTGAGACCTTGCTGAAGGTCTGCAGTTCTCCAGAGTATCTCCAATCGAGTGAGGAGACAAGTGTGGTGTTCTGCACAAGCCTTACTTCTGCTCTGCCTTTGGGTAGCTTCTTGCCAGTTCAGTTCCTTGTCGCTCAGTGCAGAAGGTATGGGGTGGGTGGAGGAGTGTTTACAACAGATGTAAATATTTGTACTGTTGAGCCAAGAGGGAATGATCGGAGAATATTGGAGAATATTGCAACAGTTGGTTAAAATGTTGCACATTAACAGTCAAACTTTAAAACCTGTGTAATTTCAATGAAGTATAAAACACTCCTGAGCTGCTATGCAGCTAAAATTGGTGCCTTCTCTGCAAACATAAGAAAAGAACCCAAAACTTCTTGATTCCAAACTTCTTTATGCACGAGAACTTGTGCGTATGTGTAGCTGGCTGTTTTTAAGTAAAGCTGCAACGACCTTTATGGTTTTTTTGTTTTGTTTTGTTGGGTTTTTTGTTTTGTTTTTTTTTTAACTGAATGAATTTTTATAGATTAATGCAATGACCAGATGGTGTTAATTTCAGCTGTAATTCTTTGCTTTGTATAGGAATTTAGAAATGTTGTTTGATAGGTCTATCTATGAAAAGGTTCTTGTAAAGCACAGGAAGATAAAGTAGGAAACTTCAGTTGTACCTCACAACCTTGCTAGGGGGAAAGAAAAAAACTGTATATTTTGGTAGTCTTAACTGACAGTTTGTTAAACAAACATGACATTCTGTGTTATTTAAGTGGTACAAATGAAATATGAGTTCTAACAGAAGATGCAACATTCGGTTATCTGTATGCCATGTAAAGGTATACTGCAATAAATGGCATTTTGGCAAGAATGTGTCTGATCTGTGAACACTGATCTGTCTAATACTGTACAAAGTAGCTGTGGTTTTGAAGACTGCCTAGGTCTTTAAGGAAATTGGATTCCAGAAGTGTGAATTTTGGGGCTAAAGATGCAGAGATTCAGCTTAGTATTTGAAGGGTAAGAGTGTGGCTTGCTTCCCTCTCACCCTGCCTCAGGGAACTGCTCTACCCAGAGGCACTGGTCTGGGATACGAATGGGCTGTAGTGGAGTCTTGAATGAAATCTCTTTGTTAGAGGCCTGCAACATTTCATGATGGTTCTAATTTTAGGATTCCTCTTTACTAGTACAGTATGTCACCACCCCCAAAATGGTGATAAAAGTTGCAAATCTTCCCCAGGGCTCCCTCTGGCTACTTGTCTTCTGCCTCCAGGAGTCTGAGAGCAGGGAGGAGGACAGCTCCAAGTCTTTCTATTAAAACCTGCTTCCCGAGACAGGGAAGTTTTGGAGATTTGGAGATTGTACCTCCAAGGGGTGAGAAAAGAGCAGGCCTGTCCTCAATATTCTGCTGTGCAACATCAATTACTTTGGGGCACTGTGGATTGTGTGGGAGAAGATGGAGCAACACAGAAGTAGAGGAAAATGTCCTTCAGAAAACAGGGAAGTCAGAGCTGCTGTCTGTTTGGGTGGGTCTTACTGCAGCTTTACAATATTTTTATTTTTTTTTTGCAAGGTTTTGAACTGTAAGAAACTTTTCTTTTAGTGCTGTAAACTAGCCACTGTATTTTCAGTTTATCATCTCCTCTTGCTTACACAGGAACCAGGGCAGTTATGTTTACAAACAACATTCATTTGGAGGAATCTTGGTAATCATAAAGTTTTGAGATCAAGCAAAAGTATTGAAGGACTGCATTTAGAATACTTCCTTCCATAGCTAAACAAAGCTGGAAAGTGCTTTCTAACTGCATGACAATTTGTCAGTCTCTTAAACTGAGTAAAAGACTTGCGTAAGATCAGAGTTGTCTGTTTTGCATTGCAGTGCCTTACCTGCTATGAATTCTCTTCCTTGGGGCTTACCAAGACTTTCTTCTGCTTTTCTAGTCAGTGATACTGTGGGAAGTTAAGGTGACAGGGTGGGAATAAAATTAATTGCTGAGGGAAGTGGGAAATTTCTGTGTGAAAACCCTTACAAGTGCAAAACTCGTCTGATCCTCAGCGTGCACTTAAGAGCAACTTTGTTGTACCAAGAGAGAATAATCTACAGGAGGGCTGATCTGCCTCTGTGCTCCGGCACAGGTTAGCCTAGGTTCTCCTGAGCCACGTTTCTGTTCACTGTGCTTCATGACTTTCTTCTTCATCCATGCTGGAGCAATTATCACATTTGCTCTTGTTCACAAGTGGGATGCAAAGAACGTGGCTGGCGGAAAAATCTGACCCCTTCTTTGTTCTGGAAAAATGAGCTGGAGGGTGTAAATGCACCGAATGTCAAAGAAGGCGAACTATGAGAGAAGGAGGGCTTTTCACAATTCTCACTTTGTCAGGTTGTATTAGAGTCTATAAAGGAAGCTAAAGCAAATATAAAGGCTGTATAATCTTATAATTGAAATAGAGAACAGGAAAAAAAGAGGGCCACTCTCCAGGGGTACTGAGAAGAAAAATTATTTCAGGCGTTTCATAAATGACTTACCTGAGTCTTCATCACAACTAGCATGTATATTGATGAAAATGAGTAGTGGAATAAAGGTGCAGGGTGAAATTTGCTCCATTTGAGACAGCTGCAAGACTGAAAAGAAACCCCCAACAATCTTTTAATATGCAGGAGATGAGATAGAGGCTCAAAACCAAACAGTTACTTGGCATTCTGGGGTGGTGTGTTTAGCTCATGAAACTGGAAGCCTGATGGACAGCATTTTTAATAAGCTTGTAAAATTAGAGGACAGTAATTTTACTGCAGGAAATGAAGAGCAGTGTCTTCACTAAGGAAAGAGGAGAAAAAAGATGCAGCCTCAGCAGTATGCAGGGTTTTATAAAAGGACAGAAAAATTAAAAGGTAGGCTGCTGGTGCACAGGACAAAATATAAAATAGATTCGCCAAAAGTAGATTGTGCCAGACTAATCAGATCTCTGCCTTTGACTGACAAAACTGCTATCGAAGAGCAAATCTTTTCTAATTGGGCTTCACTAGAGCAAGTTATCAGTGCCACACAGAAAATGGATAATCAAAAGAAGAATTGTAAAGTGTGAGGAATGGGCACCACAAATCTCCACTCTAACCTGGGAGTAAGAGGGGAAGAAAGTGCTAGATGCATTAGTCAATTTTAGGATAATTGTGTGTGACATAGCTGTGAGAAAGGAAAAAAAACAAACCAAAAAGATATAGTAGCCAAGGCATTTCCAGTAAATAGAGGGAATTGCTGGCTTTGTGGGCATTGTTCTACCAAGAACTAGTGAGCCCTCCATCTATGATCATGTACATGCTCTAGAATTAATTCATTCTGAGAGGGAACAGAGGAAAAATATTAATATTATGTGGGAGTATAGAGTCTCTTCCCACAGTAAACTAAACGTGTTTGGTTTGTTCAGCTCAGGAAAACACAGACAGTTGCTGTCTGCATGCTTGTCATGGCACAGGACAATAGAAAAGATGGGGATTAGCAATTTAGGCTAAAGAATAATATGGGAACAAGAAAAAAAAAGAAACTTGCAAGTATAAACACTGAAATAATTAAAAATTTTGAGAATCCTTCTATTAGTGATGAGGGGAAAAGATCGAAATGGATTGAATACGAAGCTTGATGTCAAGGAAGGCAACAGTATAAAATGTTCCAGGGCCAGTGGGACATCTTTCAGCCAATAGTCTATGCAAAGGGCACAGAGACCAGTTACAAGCCTTCCTCTCTTTCTTACCCATAAACACTGAAATAATTAAAAATTTTGAGAATCCTTCTATTAGTGATGAGGGGAAAAGATCGAAATGGATTGAATACGAAGCTTGATGTCAAGGAAGGCAACAGTATAAAATGTTCCAGGGCCAGTGGGACATCTTTCAGCCAATAGTCTATGCAAAGGGCACAGAGACCAGTTACAAGCCTTCCTCTCTTTCTTACCCTCTTTTTATTTTTTTATTTTTTTTTTTTCTCTTTCTCCTTGTGTGCTTTAGCATGGAAAAGCAGATGGGCAGCCTTCTGGACCATTCTTTGAGATGATAATGAAAGATAATCTGGACCAATGTACTCTGTTTCATGCACACACACATATATGCATGTACATGTGCTTGTGGGTGTGCATCTGCCTGGACACACAAGTATGTGCTAATGAGAAACCAAACCAGGAACAAGGGAAGGGCAATTGCTAAGTTTAAAAAAAGTCAGAAAATATTTAGTGCTTTTAAAAGAAGAAAATCCCACTTCAAAATTGCATGAAGCACAGAATAAACAGGCATAATTTGAAAATAAACCTTAGCATTTGGATAGATAGTGGATCTTAGAGAGCAGCTGTTTCAGTTTAACCAAAGCCATGTGACTTTGTTGTTTAAAAATGTCCTCAGCGTGAACCTCTACTTGTCTAAGCCAACCATCAAAGCATTCCTGACCCCTGAGAACCTGTGTGGGAGAGAGTGGTATGCTCAAGATGCACCACCAGAACAGGGGTCCCCAAACTGTGGTACATGTACCCCTGTGATATGCGAGATATTTCCAAACAGTGTGGAGACAAAAACAATCACAAAACCCCAAGCCTCCAAAAATCCACCACCAAAACCTAACACATCTGCCTTATCTCTGGAAGTCATAGGCAGGAGCCAGCTAGATTCCTCCTGTACACAGAGCTGGGGCTGCTGCAGGTGATTAAGCTGAGGTGGGGGACATTGAGAAAAAGAGTGGGCCAGCCTGAAAGAAACTTACACTGATGCCACCAGTGCATTTCTCCCTCTAAACAAATCCTGGGAACTTGCGCCTTAGGTGACTGGCTAGCTGTTTGTGGGGTAAACCAGGCTGCATCTCTTTCTGAAAGGAGAGGGTTTGAGTGACAGCAGAAACTGAGCAGTAGCTGAGATATTCAGCTTCTGAACAAAACATCTCTCTTTTCTGGCACCTGACTCCCGTTAGATTTGGAATTAATATATGCTGAGAGCAAGGGGCTGCTCCTCTCCATGTGTTTCAGGCTGCTGTGGCTCCCTAAGCACGAGCACATGCTGTTCATGAACCCACTGCTGTGCTTAGGTGGTGTGCTGGGTGCCACTCCCCATGCATGATCCAGTGTGTGACCAGCCAATATGTCACTGAAAGGAATCACACAGTTTGTCATTCCAACAGTTACACACAGACTACCTCATGCAAAGCCTTAGCTGAGGAATGCTTAAAAGTTGAAAGTTAGGATGTCTGTGCTGAACAAAATAAACCAACTAGAATTAAGACTGAAGGAATTTCAAAAGGCCATAAAATAACATTGTTGTCTTTTAACCCTCCCCTCCTCCTCAAGACTAGAACCCTTCAAAATAAAGCAGATATTACATAAAAAGAGAAAGTTTGCACGTATCTTATCAGGAGAGAGGATGGCCTATCTAGTCACCTATCCACCCATATCTGGAGGAGATCTGAAAAGCTGCCTTTGCTGACAGTCAGATATCATCTCAATCATCCATCGTCTGTGGTCAGAGGTCTCCAAAGCCCAGCTCTGAATGGACACCAGGGCTTGGCCAGCCCTTCAGAGGCTGTCACGTGGAGTGAGTAGGACTCTACGTGCATCTGCACACAGCACACAGCCCTGATGATGGAAGAATCAGTCATTTCTCATTCAGTACATCCAGACCTGAAGTTGCCTTTATGAATAATTTGAAATAGCAGTTGAGTGTTCAGTCTTCATGACAGAGCAATGGGTCAAGAAGGTCTTCTTTGAGTTTTATTGTTCTTAGGGTGGCACAGGGGAAAATACAGCAGTTTTGGAGCTACATTGCCTGCCTTTTATTCAGAATGAAAGTGTGGCCTTCTTGTTATAATTATCACTATTAATGTGCTATTGGAGGAAAAGTTTGCATATGATCTTCAAAATTCTGGTTGAGTCTGCTCTTCCTGCTCAAACAGTGCTGTTAATGTTTGACAGCAGCTGCCTGAGAACAGAAGCCTTTGAACTGTTTATTGTTCTCGGAAGGTGGTTTGTCTTTTTTGTTATATATATGTACACAGGAGCCTGCTGCAAGTTTCTCAGGCATGACATAAATGATTAGAGCCCTGCTCAGAAGTGTGGTCAGTTTTAAGTATTCTTTTCAGATGTTGCCATCTCTACTTCCAACCCAAACCTTCCTGCAGAAGTGCATCGTGCACTGGCTCGGCTCTAAGGAGTGGTTGTGTGGTTACTCCACAGTGAGGATTAGTCACACATTAACCACAGCTGTAAAAACATGTCTATGGGAAAATCACAGCCAAACACTGAGGGCCTTTGAGTCTGCTGCTTGTTACTGGGGAGGTGGGTTTCTGTTCCATTTTGCTTCATCGTTGTGCAACATACAGCTGGCCTGTTCCCTTTGCTGTCAAGATGCATTGTAGCTTTTCCTCTAGCACTCTTCTACCTCCCCCACTTCCATGGACCATGGTCTACAGAGACCTTGCAGGTAGAGTGGAGTCAGCCAGCATTTCTAAACCAGCAGGTCCTGGCAGGGAAAGGGGTATTCACACCATTCCAGCGTTTAGCCACAATTTCATTGCTACCTGAGGCAAAGCAGGTGATGCCAAATGATGACTTAGGGCTCTGTGACTGTAATAATTTTAGGCCTATGAGGAGCAAGGACACCCTTGTTCATTGTCAAGATGACAGCTAAAAGCTGTAGGATGTTCTCTTAAGAAATCTACCGTACATCGCTGTTGTCTTTCTCTCGTGTCCCATTCTGCCTAGGTTCCAGCAAAGTTTCCAAGGAACCTGCAGTTTCCAAGTCCCTCTCTCCAGATATTCTCAGAGTTAGTAAAGCTGGAGAGTTTAGAGGAGAAGGAGAAAGAGGACAGCAGCATATCCCCCAGGAATGTGTGACTTGTTAGGGCCATTCTGCATTGAGCATTGACTTCTGATAAAGCTGTTGGTACCACGCTACTCACTTCAGGGCTTCCAAGAAAGGGTCCTAGATAATCATCCACCAACCATGGATTTTATTAGCCCCCCACTATTGTTGGATTCCATGGCAATGAATCTTAATGGGAATATTTATTGGGAGGGGGTAGAAGGAAAGGCAGTGAAAATGAGACATACACTATTAGGAATGCTTTCTCCAAAGCAGCTTTGGGCAAAGGAAGAAAAGCAGCACTCAAGGAGAACATGTAATTACCATGTCCTCTGCCCCACCCTTGCCTTCTCAAGAGAAAATTTCTGTATTTACTGATTTGCTTCAGGCCTGTGTCAGATGTCCCATTGCAAGTCAGCAACCAACAAAGCCTCTTTGACATAAATTAGTGAAGCTCCTTTAGACTCCTGCTGCTCACTGAGTGCAGCAAGAACTGAGCACTGGGAACAAGGCAGTGCAGCTTCCTGGTGTTGCTGCAAGTGATGTCCCTGTGTCTGGGGACTGAAGCTGGGAATCCTCAGCCAGCTTCTGTGGTTCCTCACCCTAGCTTCTGCCTGGAAAAGGCAATTTAGGCTGGAGAGGGAACTTAGATAATACTGTAATGTGAGAAGCTGGATTGCTCTGAGACAGTGCATGTTTTCTGAGCATTGAGCTCATTTCTCTCCTTACCAAGCACCACTGCCCTTCACACCTGCTCCAGTTTGTTTCTCTGTTACCCCAGTAGCGCATGTTTCAGACCATGCCTCTCCTTCCCTATCTGCAGTAATAGAAGGTTACCTCAGGTTCCTCACATTTTCTCTGCATGGGGCAACATAAACTCCAACTTTGCCCTGAGCATGGAGACATTACCATTGATTTAGAAAACCCCTTAGAGAAAAAGGAGATCTGAAATTATCCCATGCAATGGCTTCCTACACCAATCCCCAGTTTCATAAATGGGAAAATAAATCCTGCACAACAAAATTCCTCTGGCCAATTAGGACACTCTGCATGTTATTTCAGAACTGCCTCTTGAGAAGTTTACTTGTGTTCCCATCAATCCTCCAGCACCCTTCCATTGCATTCATCCATGTTAAATGAGGTAAGAGCAACGAGAAACACCATGGCACAATCTTCACAGGGCACTGCTAGCTCTTCCATTTCAGAGGCCTTCTGTGCTGTGGTTCTTCTGGCACACAGGGACTGTATCACAGCTAAGGAGCTGGAAAATATGCTGAAGTTTCAGGAATGAGTATTTAAACCTTTCCCTGTCTGTTCCCTTCCCTCTCCCCTCCATTAAGACTAATAACATTATTGGACCCAAATATTCCCTTGTTTGTTAGGAGAGAAAATATATGTTTTCTGAAGTCCTTGTACCATATAGTACAGATGGGTCATCTAAAGGCTGGTCCCAGGGAGTTTGGAGATGGTGGTGATATGGAACCCCTTGAGATTTGAGTAGAGGTTTGAGTCAAACTTTGTAAAATTTTTTTTTTTTAGGTGTTAATCAGTAGCTGTAGCAGGACAGTTATGATTAATTAATTGCATTGTGAGCATCGTATGCTTGGCTAATCTTTTGTTTCAAGGATAAGAGAAGACAATCCCAAGATGAATAGGCTTTCTGGATGAGAGCCACCAGGAGTGGAGTCAGCAGAACTGAGCAGTAACCGGGGGGAAGGTAATTCTGGAAGTGGGCAATTGTGACCACTGATTCACTGACCACCTACTCAAAACAGACCCCAGACTCAAATGCAGAGAACTGTGCCTGCAGACTAATTAGCATGAGAAGTGGGAGATGTGACTAGCAAATGGGGATGTGAGTGCTAGTTAATAAAAACATTATGTAAGTTGTAACCAATGAATACTGATGCCTTTGTCTGAAAAAATGTATAAATAGTGTAAAGTTTTGATGATCAGAGAGCAGGAACCTTTTGTGGGTTACCATGTAGGTCCCTGCTTGGCACAAACAACAATAAAACACAGACATGCCTTGCCTCGGTGTGCGAATTGGCACTGCAGATGGGGTAACAAACCCACATTCAGGACAACAGTTTTTGGCAACCCAGATGGGACTGCCATGGTGCCTTGCCAGGATCAACTGGCTGCTCCAAGCAAAGGGTCTCAGCCAGATGAATTCTAGCTTGCATCAGCCTTTTGATTGGGAACTTCAGATGACCAGCCCGACACTGGGATGACCAGTGACTCAATGAGTCCAGCCCTTTATAGAAATATTTCATTGGTAATGGGGAGGACTGGGAATCATCAAATAAGAAGGAGGATTTTGGTTTGGGCTCTTCATAAGATGCAGGAGTAAAGTGACCTCTGCACAAGCTGCAGGAAAAAATACTTTGTTTCTACACTTTGGTGACACATGTCATAGATTTTTGGTGTTTGCCATACATGTTTTCATGTTTGGGTTTGGTAGTGTGAAAACTTGGGTTTAAAGTGTGTGCATTTGAATAGTGTATGAAATATTGGAAATTTTGGTACCGAAATGGGTTCCTCTATTTCTGTAGAAATTCTCCTCTCAGATGCATCCTAAAGAATTGAAGTAAATTTGGAGATGACCCTATGACTCAAGAGCAATTGAAAAGATACTGTAATCAATGGTGGCTTCAATATGAATTAGAGGATGGCGAAAGTTTGCCATAAAATGGCTCTTTGAAATATAATACAGTTTTACAATTGATGTTATTTTGTAGGAGATAAAACAAATGGGATGCAGTTCCTAACATAGGCATATTTTTCACTTTAAGAAATGATTGGTATGTAAGAGAAGATGTAAGTGTTTAGTATCAAAATGGAATATATTCTCTAGTTAATGAAAAAGAGAAAAAGATGTGTGTATGTGCAAGAAAAAAGATGCAGTGTATGTGCCTGTGCCATTCACCACACAGACTCACTGAACTGGAAACAGCAAGCAGGGTCGTACCACAGTAATCCTGATGGAATGCCATGTATGATTAAAACTGTGATGATGACTCATAATTCAAACTGGAGAGGTATCCAAGCTCTCCTGGAATATTTGTTTACTCATGAAGAACAGAGGCTAGTTTTAGAAAAGGCTCATGAAGGTGCAGTCAGGAAAATAGCAGGATTAAGTCAAAAGGTTTGGGGCATTCCAAATCCTGATGAATTTGTCCCTAAGGATGACCCAAAGTGGGATCCCAATAAAAGTGTGGGGCTAGATTCACTAAAATTCTATCAGAAACTGATTTTGTATGGAATCCAGAAGGGAGTGGAGAAACTGGAAGACCTTGCCAAGCTGTATGAAGTGAAACAGGGAGAAAAGGAGTCTCTGTTGGCTTTTTACGAAGGATTGTGTGAAGCAGCTCATAAATGGACTGATTTAGATCCAGATAGTGAAGGAAGCAGGATGCTGTTTAACATGGTTTTTATTGAGCAGTCTGCACCAGACATTAGAAAGAAGCTTCAAAAGATAGAAACTCCAATAGATAGATGGGATGGTTATTTCCCAATTGATGTCTATTGCATATAAACTATATAGCAACAGGGAAGAGGTAGAAGAGAAAAAGAAAAAGAGGTGGGCTAAATTACAGAATTCATTACTATCTACACCTGTTTAACATGGTTTTTATTGAGCAGTCTGCACCAGACATTAGAAAGAAGCTTCAAAAGATAGAAACTCCAATAGATAGATGGGATGGTTATTTCCCAATTGATGTCTATTGCATATAAACTATATAGCAACAGGGAAGAGGTAGAAGAGAAAAAGAAAAAGAGGTGGGCTAAATTACAGAATTCATTACTATCTACACTGACGGGAAGGATG
>NW_008693351.1:80645-90050 GCF_000695815.1 Acanthisitta chloris | reverse complement strand
GTTTGAAGGCAAGGTGGATTTCAAGGATGAGATCAGGGGCAAGGACATGATTTAACACCCCTCCAAAAAGATCAGTGTGCCTATTGTAGACAGGAAGGGCACTGGAAAAGGACTACCCCCAGCTCACAAATAAAAAACGTAAAAACCAAAAGAGTCAGGAATTATGGAAGAAATTGGGTTAGAATGAAGAGGACCAAAGACATCTCTTGCTATTTCCTCAACTGATCCTCTGGTTCCAATTAAGCTGAGGAATGAAACAATAGATTTTCTAGTGGATACTGGAGCAACTTACTCTGTAGTTACTAGCTGTAAGGAAACTTTAAGTAAAACCAGAGTAAATGTTGGTGTGACAGGGAGGAAATCCCTCAGACCATTTTTACAACCAATGGAATTCACAATTGGAAACAAAAAAAAAAACACATCAGTTTCTTTATGTGCCAGAGCATCCTCTACCATTGCTTGGACAGGATTTACTATGCAAATTTAATGCACAGTTAACTTTTTCTGAGGACTCTGTCTAGTTGCATATTCCTCCAGAAAGTGCATGGAAAGCACAGATCTGCCTACTCACCGAGGAAAACCTGCAGAAGTGGAAATTCCCAGTGAAGCTTAAGACGCAGTTATGCCATTGGTTTGGGCATTAGTTATCCCAGGATGAGCAAGAAATGTGAGTCCAGTAAAAATTGAATGGAAACTAGGAGTCCAACCAGTAATAAAAAGCCCTATACAATTAGAAGCCCAATGAGAATTGGAATTGTTAATAGACTCTTTCTTAGCATGTGAGTTATTAAGGGAATGACAACCAGAATTTAACACTCCAATTCTCCCAGTGAAAAAGCCTAAATCTAGTGCAAGATTTATAGGAAGTTAATGCTCAGACAGCTGATGTTCATCCACTAGTTCCAAATCCCTATACCCTTCTTGAGACAAATATGTACTTTACAGAGCTGGATTTGAAAGATACTTTCTTTCTTAGCATGTGAGTTATTAAGGGAATGACAACCAGAATTTAACACTCCAATTCTCCCAGTGAAAAAGCCTAAATCTAGTGCAAGATTTATAGGAAGTTAATGCTCAGACAGCTGATGTTCATCCACTAGTTCCAAATCCCTATACCCTTCTTGAGACAAATATGTACTTTACAGAGCTGGATTTGAAAGATACTTTCTTTTAGGGGTTATTGCCCTGCCCTCTACAACTACCTGAAAGGAGGTTGGAGTCAGGTAGGGGTTGATCTCTTCTCCCAGGCAACCAGCAGTAGGACAAGAGGGCACAGACTCAAGCTCTGCCAGGGGAGGTTTAGGTTGGATATTAGGAAGAGATTTTTTACAGAGAGAATAATCAGACATGGGAATGTGCTGCCCGGGAAGGTGGTGGATTCACCATCCCTGGAGGTTTTCAAGACGAGACTGGATGTGGCACTTAGTGCCGTGGTCTAGTAACGACGATAGGGTTGGACTTGATGATTTTTGAGGTCTCTTCCAACCCGGTTGGTTCTATGATTTTGCATACCAATGGATAAAGAGAGTCAACTCATCTTTGCCTTTGAATGGAAAAATCCAGCTATAGGACGAAACATGCAGCTCTGCTGGACTGTCCTCCTACAGATATTTAAGAACAACCCTACAATATTAAGTAATATCCTGGCAAAGGAGCTGGAACAATGACGTCATTTTATCTTCATTGCATAGGTATCTGAATCAGAAGTCCCCTCTTCCCCTGGACACTCCTGTACTCCCTTTCCAACCTGGAGATGTGGTGTACGTCTGAGCATAGAAGGGTGAGCCAGTACAAGAAAAGTGGAAGGCTGCTTAGGTTGTATTGCTGAGAACATATACTGCAGTAAAAGTGGAAGGAATCAACTCATGTGAAAAAGGCCCCAGTGCTTGAGCAGGATAAGTGGACTTCACAACAAACTGGAAATCTGAAGTTACAATTGACTAAGAGAGTATAAGTGTAAACAGCTCTGTAATGTTTTTCTTTTTTTCCCCCTGTTTATGTAACCTAAAATGTTAAAGTTAAGTGTTTTTATAATATGTTGCTGCTTTATGGTGATCGAAGGAAACTTTATTTTACAACTTGTCCAATCATTTGGGAAAATCCCAAAGTCTAGTAGTGCAACAGCTTATTTACCGTTGCCACAATCGGCTGAGGATGCTTTAGATTGAGGAATTTTAACATTAATTTAATACAGATTTTTACTGCTGTGTTGGGGAATGGTTCTAGGATTTTAAAACTTTCCTTGGCAAAGGAGAAAGTATGTGGATTAGGAAAATTATATATGTGGCTACATAGCACCACCATAAATCAATGTTGGCATGTGAATGATTCTGGGCGAACAGACATATTGTTCCTTATGTCCCGAAAACCATGTGTGAATTTTCCATTTGGTTTAGACATACTCCAAGTATGGAAAGAATCAGAAGACAACTAGCATTATATGCAAACCACTTCTTGGTGCATTGAACGGGCTGGGGATTGGAAACTTGAGTTGTTTTTAATGCTAGAATTAAAGACACAAAGAAACATTGTGGTGGAATTGCACCTGAGTATTTAATTGTTCAACCTCTGAAATAGAAATCCAAAAACAGGGGCAAATAGCATGAGCCTTAAGATTAGGATGCTTATGCAGGAATAATTCAACAAAAACCAACATTTTCTTGGACAAATATAGTTACGGAAAATACCTCTCTTTGGTGTGAAATCAGCAAGATTCCATCAATGGGATATAGAGTATGGGTAAGTGATGATGGGACATAGACTACCCATTTCCCTTCACGGGGGACAGTAAGAGGATATACTTTAGGGTTGCTAACTTTGTGTACCCTATGGAGAAAAAGACCTTTGGAAATACAATTAAGGGAAATAATAAAGAGAAATAATTATGTTCTTTGGAGACACCCTTCAACTGGAACTACATTTGGATGGGTACTAGATTCTCTATTTAGTCCACAGATTACCTCTTTCCAAAACTGTATGTGGATGTATAATTTAACTGGACAAGTAGAGACCTCAACAAATGCCACTAGAACAGGATTACAAGGCTTGAATGCCCATCTCCAGGCAACTTCAAAAATGACTCTACAGAACAGGTTAGCTTTAGACTTACTATTATTACAAGAACATGGAGTATGCAGGCATTTAAATTTGAGATATAAGGATAGTTGTGTACACATTCCTAATGTCACAAAAGATTTAGACACCAAGTTGAAAAAGTAAAACAAGTAGCTAAATCTAGTAGAGACTTGAGGAGCCTGATGGGAGAGAGTTGGTTAAATAAAATATTGCATGGTTTTGGATTCTCCCTTACTGGATGGTTGGCAAGTTTGCTTCAAACTGTAATTGTAATAGCTATTGTCATAATCATTGTTTATATCACCTTGAGTTGTGTTAAATGATTAATTATGCAATCAGCAGTAGGACTCCATGTGTTAATAGCCAGAAAAAGTAGTGAGGCTTACAACCCTTGTCGCAAGGACTGATCTTGTAGCCTCAAAAGGAGGAATGAACCTGTCAAGATTGGAGCTCCTCAAGATCTGAATAGGGGTTTGAGTCAAACCTTGTACCTGTTTTTAGTTGTTAATCAGTAGCTGCAGCTGGACAGTTATGATTAAATAATTGCATTGTGGGCATTGTATGTTTGGCTAGTCTTTTGTTCCAAGGATAAGAGAAAACAATCACAAACAGTCAACAGAATTGAGCAGTTACTGGTGGAAAGGCAATTCTGGCAGTGAGCGATTGACCACCACCTCATTGGCCACCTACTCAAAATAGACCCCAGACTCAAATGGTACCTGCAGAACCTGTACTAATTAGCATGAGAAGCAAGAGATATAATTAGCAACTAGGGATTTGAGTACTAATTAATAGAAAAGTCATGTAATTTGTAACCAATGAATGCCTGATAAAATGCATAAATAGTGTAAAGTTTTGATGACTGGGGAGCTAGCCTTTTGTGGGTTAGCACCTAGTTCTCTACTTTGCACAAACTAGAATAAAACACAGAAATACCTCACCTCAGTGTGTGAATTGGTGCTGTGCACCAGGTAATGAGCCTGCATTTGGGACAATGGTGATAGAGCTGAGGGTCTCTGAAACACATACCCTACTGCTGCCCCTGGACTCCTGCAAGTGGAAGAGCATGGTCCCATTCCAACAGCTGGACTGCTCTTTGCGCTCCCAACTAGCAGCATGGGGACAGGGTCCCCATGGGCAGGAGGAGTTGTCCCCAGGGCTGATGCCAGCATGCTGTCCCCTGGCCACACCAGCACCATGTCCAGATGATCCTTGTCTGTCCTACTGAGCAAGCCTCACCCTGAGATTCCACTGATCTGGCTACTCTCTTGGGGGGATGACCGTGGTGGGAGAACATGTAGCATCTGTATGGTGGATACATTGACCCTCTGTGATAGCTCTCTCCTGGCCCTGCTGCTTCTTGGCCCTGTCAAGACAAGTGGACACTTTTTTCCCACTTGCCTCCTTTCCTTCACAGGGCAGCAACATCAGATGGAGGCCCAGTCCAGAATCCATCACTCCCCTGCAGGCTTTGCTTGGGGCTTTCCTGCGCTTAGGGCAGAGTGTCCTGGAGTTGGTTCTGTGCTCTGCACTTCCTTGCCCTTCTCTACTCCTCTGTAGATGTGGCTACGCAAGGCCCCAGGGAGCTCCCCTGCCAGGTCTGGCATTTGGCACCCTGCAGTTCTGAGGGCTGCTCCAGCAGCCATCCACCTCCAGGGGCTTGGGGCAGCTGCATGTATCTTTACTGGGCAGTACAAAGGTTTTAGATTTTAGAAGAGCAAACTTAGTTTGCCTAGAGTTCAGCCGGGAGGGATTCCATGGGAAGCTTCCGTGGAGGACAAAGTGAATGAGGGGAGTTTTCAAGAACACTCTCCTGGAAGCACAAAACCAGTTCATCCCCTCTAAAGATAAGGGAAGTAGGCAGAGGAAGAGACACCTTGGCTTAACTGTGAGCTTCTGAGACTGCTCATAACCAAAAGAGAGGTGTACCAGAGAAGGAAAAGCGGGTGACTATCCATTGAGAACTACAAGGACATTTCCAGGGTTTGCAGAGGTGCAGTTAGAAAAGGAAAAAGCTCAGTTTAAATTGAAGCTGGCCAGAGCTGTCAAAAACTACAAGGAAAGGTTCTTTCATTATGTAAACAATGGAAACAGAAGGAAAATACTGGCCTGCTGTCTAACAGGAGAGGTGAGTTGGTCACCAGTAACACTGGAAAGGCAGAGATTCTCAGCACTTTCTTCACTCTGGTCTTAAGCAGCATGCTGGACCTCAGGCCTTGGAAACAAAAGTCCAGGCTGATTCGAATACAGACCCACTCTTGGTGAAGGAAGAATTGATCTGTGAACTATTACAGGAGCTTGTCCTCTGCTCATCAGTGGGCCCTAAATTTGTCCACCCAAGGGTATTAAGAGAACTGGCTGATGTAATTTTTCAGGTAGCTCTTCAGAGTCTTTGAGAAGTCATGGAAATTGAAGGACATCCCAAAAGACTGGAGGAAGGTTAACGTAATCTCCACCTACAAGAAGGGCTTAAAGAAGGATCCAGGAAATTATGGGTCCATTGGTCTTACTTCAGTCCCTGGGAAAGTTATGGAATTAAACCTCCTGGGGGCTGTCACAAGTCAGATGAACAACTTATTGGGAAAAGCCAGCACAGAGTCACCACAGGCAAATTGTGCTTGACAAACCTGATTGCCTTCTACCACAAAGTAACCTGCTTGGTTGATGTGGGACTAGCAGTGGACATTGTTTACCTGGATTTCTCCAAGGCTTTTGATACAGTTTCCCACAATCTCCTCCTAGAGAAACTGATGTGTTACAGTCTAGACAAGCCATTGGAATAATCTCCCCAGGGAACTGGTGAATTCCTCAACACTGGACACTTTTGAAATTCAGCTCAACAGGGTACTGGGCCATCTGGTCTAGACCATGCTTTTGCCAAGAAAGGCTGGACCACACAATCCTTGTGGTCCCTTCCAACCCGATATTCTATGATACTCTGGTACACTACTAATCCATTTTGGATCTTGTATGTGGTAATGCTGTTGTCTAGCAAGGTCATCATCTGTGTTTCTAAGATCTTTATTAAGGGAAAAAATCCTTTGCCTTAATGACTGAAGAGTTAGTAGAGATAGGACTAAAAAGTATTTACCATCCTACAGTAAAGGTCTGTTTATGCATATATCTGATAAAACAAACTTGTTTGAAAAAATCTATGCCCAGTCTTAAATGCAGTCTCAGCAGCTGGCATCACTGCTGGAGCAAAAAAGGGAATGAGTGCCTGTTCCTACAGGAATCATTCTTTAGTTCCAGTTCCACGTCTGTGGTCACTGTGAAACCAACAGCTGGGTTTTGGTGGAGTTGTCTCTCTGCCCTGCCTCTTGCCTACAATACTGCTGAGGTGCTTGGTCATCCCAGGGGATGGGTGGCTTGGACCAGAATGAGGCATCTCTCAGGTGCTCCATCCTGTGTGACCTGAGACCATGAAAGTTTCTAAGGGGCACAAACATCATATTTATTTTGGGAAAGAACTTCAGCTATACCATGCCTGATGCTTATGTGAGGCAAACAGAAAGCAAACAAGGCTTTATAAATACATAGATACATATAAATACATCTAAGAAGATGTTATAAATACATAGTATCCATACCAGGATAATAGTTTCATGGAACTTACTGAACTTGAATCAAATGCCATGTTATTTTCTTGAGAAATGAGCAGATAATGATTGTGATGGGGCATATTAAAGAGAAAAGAATGCAAAACCTCAGATCAGTCATGCTCTGCTTGCAGTGCTTTTCTTTTGACTTGTTTGGTTGAAGCCATGTGCTGTTTCATGCACCCAGTGAGCATCACCTGTGGTGTGAGGTCTGACCCTATTTGGTTGTAGCAAATGCTCACTTCTTGGGAAACATAATGCACCATCAGGATGTACAACACACCTGCAAGCACTTTCTGACTTTGTTGCTAGAAACTGAAGCATTTTCACAACAATCTTTGCAAAACAAGGTGTATGTGACTAGAAAGAAAAAGAAAAGAAAAAAAATAATAATTGAAGTTCAGGATGGAACTCCCGTGCTGGAGTAAACCCATCAAGGTCCCAGACAGGATAGTGCAAGAAGATGTGAGCAGCTGGTGGTGATGAATCAGAAAAAAGCAGGAAAGAATCTGCTGAGGGGGCAGGAGAGGAGCCTCATGACAGCAGCCACTGTGGTTGGTAGCATATTCTGTCTGTCTGTCCATCGTGTGGTCAATGTATACCACATGGCTTTTGAAGTCCAGGATGTTCAGACTGAGGAAGCCTCATGTTCTCATGTTCCTGTTGCTCTTGCATGATTCTGCTTATGCAAGGCAGGAAGGCTGAAAGGTTGCCCAAGGTCCTTCAAGAGCAAGAGTCATGGCGAATACAACACCAGCGCTGAATGTCTTAGTTGCTGAAACCTGGGGGGCTTTAATCTTGCTAGGCAGCAGACTTTTGGAGGTGAAAACTGCTAGTGGAGCCTCATGTGTGCCTTCCTGAAGCCAGTTCAGGGGAAAGAACCAGTTGGATTCTAAGCATGTTGAAATAACTAGAGAAGAGAAAGCGCCTGGGAGACCTCATAGCACCTTCCAGTACCTAAAGGGGCTGCAAGAGATCTGGAGAGCGACTTTTGACAAGGGTGTGCAGTGACTGGACAAGGGGGAGTGGCTTTAAACTGGCAAAGGGCAGGTTTAGAGTTGATACTAGAAAGAAATTCTTTACTGTGGTGAGACAGTGGAACATGTTGCCCAGAGAAGTTGTGGATGCCCCATCCCTGGGAGTGTTCAAGGCCAGGCTGGATGGGGCTTTGAGCAACCTGGTCTAGTGAAAGCTGTTTCTGCCCATGCCAGGTGAGTTGGAACTAGATGATCTTTAAGGTCCTTTCAAACCCAAACTATTCTGAGATTCTATGTGCAAAACAGGGCTGCGCACAACCAAATCCCAGCTACAACAATTTGCAAGACAGCCATAATCATTTCAGAATTCTAGTACAGTTTAGCAGCTCTTCTGCATACTCCTGGCTGCTAACATCAGATGAATACTGCTTGTTAGGTACTGGAGTGCTTTGAGAGGTCCTCCTGCACTGACCAAGATTAGAAGTACAGCAAAATGTATTAAATTAAAACGATTAAGAAATACTCCCTTCCCAGGGAAGAGACTGACCTTCATGGTAACCCAGTGTTGATAAGCTGAGTCAAGTACAACACCTACACAAATGCCTGCATTCACATGTACACTTAGGATAGTAGGTAGCAGTTGCAAAGGTCTTTATTCCCCATGGGTTTCACAGCAATAGAAAAGAAAGCTGACTCCATTAGTGTCTGACTGAGGGAGAGGCTGTAGTCTGAGTTCAGCCCATATTAGATAACTGAATGAAGAAAGAGCTTTGTAAGGAATGCTTCAAGCACAGGAAAAGACCAATTAGTCCCGCTGCTCACAGGATGACCTGTTTTTCCTGTCAATGCTCAGAAGACTCCTAACAGAGAGAGACAGGAGTGATTTGTAAAGGTCAGATAAAACCCGCAGGCAGGTTAGGCTCCAGCAGCAGACCCAGCCCCTCTGCAGAGCTGGCTAGGGGCAGTCCCTGTGCACACTGTCCCAGGTGACTCCTGCCCTGTGTTTCGCAGGGGCAGCCCAGAGGTCACACAGCCTCTGACAGCAATGAACAGGGTAAGTGGATGTGTTTATGGCACATTATGGCAGCACACAGAGCTCCTGAAGTCTCCAGGTATTTCCTGACCACCTGCATGATACAGAAAGCAGGAGCTTGACAGGGATGGGATTCCTGGGGAACCCACATGGGATGCTGAGGAGCAGCTTATCTCTCACCTCCTCTGGCAGGTGTGATAGGTGACATTTTAGCTAATACAGAAAAAGTTTAAAGTTGAATTCTGGGGCTAAAATCTTGACATCCTGCAGTTCAAACTAGTATGAGCAGGCTATATATGCTACTGTTTTTCACTGGCACAGGGAGGGCCTTGACTGACATGCTCAGAATTCAAAGGCATAGATTGTGAATTACATGAATGTAATAAGGCTATTCATTGTTTTTGCCAATTAATTAAATAGACTGCATTAATACCTGTTTCTACCACCAAGGTATAATTCATTTGCCATATGGGATGTTATCCATAATATAACTGTGTGAATTCAGTAAGGCTATTTTTTTGTGTGTGAGGGAGAATTATGCAAGCAATGACAGATAATACACCTCCAGGCTTTCAGCCCCAGCAATTCCTGAGTCCTAAAAAGTGGTTACAGCTAAGAACTAATAGAGATACACTCAATGCTTCAAATATCTATTACTTGCCCCAGGAGTAATGTAGCTGGTTAATTGCTTGCCAGGCCACAGGAGAATAAATCCCGTGGA
>NW_008693351.1:74751-80625 GCF_000695815.1 Acanthisitta chloris | reverse complement strand
CTGCTTTGCAAAGTGCTTCCTGAGAGCCAGGCAAAAAACCTTGCAGTGCTCAGTCACCATAGGAACCTGCCCTTGGGCTTTGGCTGTGCAGGGGTTGCTAGGAAAACCACCTGCCCACACCCCCATTCACACTGGCTGAAGCTATCCAAGACATGAAGGTGTTTAATGAAGAATAAATAGCAAAATAATGGTCTCTGTGGGCATTATTTCTTCCTGAGAATGTACCAAGCTTATCTAGTTCTGTTAAAGAAATCCTTGTGGTCCTTGACCAATGGAGGATGTGGATTAGTATTTTTATGCTGGAGGATGCTGACAAGATCACTTAGGATAATTAAAAAAAAAAAAAGTCTGTGATTCTGTAGGGTGAAAGCATCAGTGACTGTGTGTGTGTTACATTTCAGGATCACCTTTTTTTCGGTCAGGTTTTCCTAGACCTTGTACTCTTTGCTCTGTCCCCTGAGCCATCTTGCCTATGTATTTCTTCTGGTCTTTCTCACCTTTGCAGATGCAGTTCTTAAGTTTTTCCAGGCCAAGTCTGCACAGCTTGACACCTTGCTTGGCCGTAGCAATGAATTTCATGAGTTGAAAATTAACAAGCTAAATTGTGACTTAAATTGAATAAAATTGTCAACTTTTCCCATGCATGCTACTTAGGAACATATACTACAAGTATCTAGAAGGCATCAGGATTTAGAGAACTAAACCAGAATGAATTTATTCTCCCCAAGCACATCTATACTTGTACATAAAATGAAGCTGGAGTGTGGGTTCAGCCATGGGCACACAAGGCAGACATGTTCAGTTGTTGACATGCACACATTACTGCTGGTTTGTACTTGCCAGCACAGTCCCAACAGCATCCTGAACCATCCAGGGAACACCACAGGCTGATGACTGTTCCCCGTGGTCAGTTGTCCCTCAGTCACAGTGCATAGGGGCAGAAAGAGAGCTCAGCCACGTGGATGGGAGCTGCACTGTGCCACTTTGCCCTGGTGAAAGCAAATGGTCCCTGGCCTATTTTATTTATTAATAAAGACTGAAGAGAGAAGCAAAACCTGGATACAATTTGCTAAGAGATTTTAAAATTGAAGTAATTTGTAAATGTGAAATTGGAAATGTAAAAATCTTTAAGTGTAAACTGTTCCCAGCCTGTAGACATGATTAAGAAACTGGGGAGGGCGCAATGTTTTAGAAAAGGACAAGCACAGTGGGGATAGATGTTAAAAACGCAAAGCTCCAGAGCCATCCTTGCATTTAGTGGCAGGATTCATGAAAGCTGAGTCCCTGGTAGAGCAGGCAGTGGAGCACTGCAGTGTCCTGTCCCCTGCTGTGATGATGGGGTAGCAGCTGGATGATGGCACCCAATGAGGAACGATTTTCTGGGAGCACTACTCCCCCTCTCCTCATGCTGCAGTCTCAGCTATGAGGATGGATGGTGCCCCAGGGCAGGAGGTGGGGGCACTGGTTCCCCAAGGGAGTTTCTATGGTCCATACAGTGAGGAACAGGGAAGCTTGGACCGGCAATGGGCCCCGTGGGTTGCTGCATGTGAAACTGTGGAGCTTGGGGCACGGGTATTAACACACAGGAGCATCTGTCCAGGCTGGGGTTCCAAACCACTGTGCAGAAGAAAGGAGGGAAATTGGGGACCTCAGGTCACCTTGGGCATCACATCTTGTGCCAAATCATGAATCTCTGTCTAATCCTGGTGGGGTTCAGGCCCCTGGGGTGCTGGTGCTGAAGTCAGGCCAGTTTGCACAAACACAGCCCAAAGGGCCTCCAGAGTGGATGTCAGTAACCATCAAGCCTTGGCAGAGCTTTGTTCCCAGGAAGCTGAAAAACCTGCCTGGGAAGGTGGGTGAGTACCCAGATCCCAGGCAGCCCAAGTGCTTCCTTAAAAGTATTTTGGAAACAATCCACAAGCAGTGTCCCACATGCAATTTTGCAAAGTGCTAGTCTCTATCCCTAAGCCTGCTCCTTTTGCAGTCACTGGTGAGGTTTCACTGAGGTTATGGCAATATCCAAGAGTGAATCACACACACAAAAAACCCCCTATACATAAAATTTCATGGCCTATGAGGTATTATTATATGGCCAAGACATTCCCACAGCCTGAAGCAACCTCACAGCTCCCTGGAGGGTTCCTTGCCTCAGTGCTCCAGGCAGAGCAGGGAGCAAGTCCTTCTCCTCCTCCTTTCATCTAATGTGCTGAGCGTGGTGTGGGGTGAGCATCTCTTACAAATTACGTCTGCTGTCAAATCAGCAAATAACAGCCTATTATTTATTATTTACTGCTAAATTTACTGTTTGTCTGGGATAGTAGGATAATGAGCTGCTAATGGACTTGGTCAGTGATGTTCAGTTAGCACAGGTTTGCACAGTGATTTTTTTTAAACCCTCAGAGGGTAAAGTGTGCAGGTATGAACAGCATTATCTTATATACCCTTTAACAGAATATAAAGGATATTACATTTTATGGTATGTTTGGAGGCAGGATTGATGCAGGACTTCCACACATTTTCAGATCAAGAAATCTCTACCCCACTGCTGCATTGTTTCTAGCTGTGTATACAGATTGACAGCAGAAATCATTCTGACCATTAAGAAACAACACCTCTTTCAGAAATGCAGCCAAGTCCTGAAATGAAAACACAAACAGCAGCAGTGTATAATCAGGCTCCCAGCAGTTCAGCAGAGGAAGTAATAAATATCTCACTTACCTGGAACTGCAGGAGGAACCCAGCAGGTTGCATGCAAAGGCTCATCTGGGCACTAGGAAGGAAGTTTGAGCAAGTTCTCCAGGTCCAAAAAAATAGGCATGGATGCTCCTACTACCACAGCACTTGGGCACGATTTTCATGTTTTATTACTAAACCTTTCCCTTTGGCAACACGGTGCATTTTCATGGTTTCTGAGTTTGTTACTGACACAGGCAAACCATTGCCAGCCAAATTGCCCCCTGTTCAGCTATGCCTAACCGTTCTGTGAAACCAGGGTTACTTGGTTAAGTTTTGCCCAAATCAAGCAGCTATTTTCCCAGTCATGCAGCTATCTTCCAAAGAGTCATCCACCAAGAAGAGCTGTGCTGACTCCAGGTGTGGAAGAAACCATGTGATGTATGTGCCTACCTGTCCTTTTGAGTCTAGTGAAAGGCTGGAATCTCTTGCAGGAGTATAGGTGATACCATGTCTCAGACCGTACTGGAGATCAGGCTCTAAATTCAGACCAAAGCAGCTGTTTGATAGTTTTGCTTATCTCAGGAAATCACACACCCCAGGACTGTGTATCTGCACCACATCTTCTTTTAAAAGGACTTTACTGCCTACCTACTGGGGTAGAAACTCAACAATTGGAGCTCACCACTCCCAAATGCACATTCCAACTTTATAGTATATAAAGGGCCCTTGGTTTAATTCTCAGCTTAATGTGTTATGCTTCTTTGTTGCCTTGACTTTAATAAAGTATTTATTGCTTACAGTAATACTAAGACTATAACATGAATGAGTGTTACGTGACTGTTTTATTTCAAACTTTTAATAATGGTGAAACATTTTTAATAAAGTACATATTACATTCCCATATACTGTAAAGACTATGCTCACCTTTAAAATGTGTTTTAATGTGTTAGTATACACAATTTTGTTGGAAATTGTATCACGGACAATTATTAAAGATGCTGCAGATCTGTAGTTACAAGTAATTGGTACATTGTGTTCAATATCTGTTGGGACTTAGTGCATTAGTGAAATGATCATCAACTATTGTCCTGCTCCTATTCCTTTTAACCTCAATGGAAACATGACTGACAGCAGTACAGTCATGTGTCAATATGTTTCATTGATAAAAAACATTATGTTCAAAATTCCTTCCTTATTTGTAGCTAGGAGCTCAGTTTTTATATTGTTTGCGGAGCTGAAAAGCAGAATAGTGTCAAAGTGACTCATGAATGGAAGTTAAATAGATTACAGTGGATGATAATGCAGCCTGAAAAGGCTGGGTAAATACAACCCCCAGAAGGGAAATTTACTGTATTTTTTCCATGAAAGATCAGCTGAACTTTGTGTTTATCAGTCAGGAACATAACAAGTTCTGGCTAGTTCCTGTGTTGTAGAAACTTTTCACCTCGCAATTTTGATGCTTTATTTCCAAGCTCCCTGGGAGAATTTAATTTAAATTTGGACTGAATCTGGATTCTATTATAATTTCTTCAGATAGGACCAAATCAGAACTTTTATTTCAATGATGCATTGATGCATACTTTTAGTTTTGTTTTCTTTTTGTTTTCCTGAACAAATCACATGATGAAAGTGTAACTCCTAACTGTTACCTCTCAAAGCTGCACAGCTCTTCACATCTGTCCTGACTTGCATAATACACTCTTTGCACTGAACAACCATCTTTAACAAGGGAGCTGTTAAGATGTGCTCTGTTCCATAGTGAGAGGTGTGGGAAAGAAAAGGAAAGATTTTCAATTGCCGTTAAGAGGACTCTGGCTTCTTCTGACTTATTATTTTCTTTCTTTATCTTTTAAATGTCATAATAAATCCCTTTGGCTGCTTCTAGGAAAACAGCTCACATACTCATTCCATGTCATTTTATTTCTGTATGTCTCTATGACTGCCTGCCTAGAAACATCTTCTGTAGGGAGAGAACAAAGGGAACAAGTAGATTCTTGCACCATGGTCACTTTTGGTTAGAGGTTTGTCCCATTCAGAATATATCCATGACATTTATTTTCCTGCATGTGCTGTGGTACTGCATGTGTTTATTCAGCTAGTGGCATGTCATCCACAGAAACACCCTTCCCAGGAGTAGGTTTTTACTTTTCAGAGGAAAAGCACACGTGGATTATCTACATGCACGTGCGAAAGCTGTGCCATTTATTCTCCCTTTGTGTTGCAGTCAGTCTCATGCAGTATCTCCTGAATCTCTGTGAGTGGAGGGGTAAAGACCCTTAATTTGACAGCATACAAGAGGCTGGAAAATTGGTGCTATCTTGAACAAGAAAATATTAAAAGCAAAATAAACCCCTTAATGGGTGAATAATTAAATCTGTCCTTCCTGTACTGTTAACTGCAAGTAATAAAATTGCCTGTGTAGTCACATCAATAAAATGTTACTGTTTGTCCTTCCTCACTCATTACATTGAGCTTTACACAAATACAGATGTAATGGTCATAGTTTTCAACTCAAGAAGCTTCTTCCCCCTTTTTGGGGAAATAAATCAATTAAAGCTGTTTCAGGGTCTTTGGGGTATAACAGAGCACACTGTATATTGAGACATGAATGTTGTCTTCAGATGTCAGATTTTGAATCACTATTTCAGGGAATTATTGTAAAAACAATTTGGAAACAAGCCCTGAAGATACCTATCTGAGCCTTGTTCAGGGCAGGGCCAGCTTCAGAGCTAGATGACCTGCTCGCAGGATTTTTCCAGAAAACTTTTGAAAAATCTCAAAGGATGGAGATGCCACAACACCTTCACATTATCCAGGTTGTAAGTACTGGAGCAAAAAATCCCAGAGATGATCCCAAAGAAATATTTGGAAAATATGTAATGAACTAACTCTTATGTGCATTATTTCTGGCATGTGTTTGGGTTTTTTAGCAGAAATGTGTTGCATTACCCTCTGTTGATGCTGCGTAAAGGTAAAAGCATGAAAAACATGAAGAGGTGTGATGAGTGGTTGAGATAACCTGGGAGATCAGGAGGAACCTGAGAACTTCATCCCCACCCTGCAGATGGGTGATGTTTTGCCAGAAAGATCTCTGTTTCTTCCTTTCCTCTCTGATGAGCAAGAGTAGGTTTAGATCTTACCTGAATGCAGACTCTGTATTGCTTTAGTGACAGGCACAATCACTGGGCACTGAGCACA
>NW_008693351.1:70784-74696 GCF_000695815.1 Acanthisitta chloris | reverse complement strand
AACCTCTGCTGCTACATGGTAATTTAATACTGGGGATAATAAAGGTGTATTGATGAAAAACAATACATATGTAAGTGACATCATGAGAGCAGTAGGAAAAGTAATGCTGGATGAGAATGCAGGTATATAATTATTGATCATACCAAAGCAAGTAGAGATCTACACTTAATTATTTCATGGACAAGAGAACAGTTTCAGCCCGAAGGGTTAAGAGAAGGTCATTCTGACCATACAGGCTGATGGTGCATTTACCATCGGGGAAAAGAAGAGAGATAGAGCTGAACAAAGACATTTACCTGTGAAATAAGTTTCCCTGTTCCTTGAAGAGGGGCAATTCCCTCATCATTGCACAAGAGGCAGGCATGGCACCGTTTGAGAGCTTGGGAAAAGCAGTAAACTGCTGCCACCTCAGCATTCCCATGAAGAGTGCACCTCCAATCCGTATATGCATACATACAAAAATATATATATACTTGTTTACATATATACTTGTATGTGTATATATATATATATATATATATGCTCTGTAACCAGACTTTGCAGCCTCCCTTTCACAGGAGTCCACCAAGGGTTACTTTGGAAATAATCTTGATATCTATCATGATAACAAAAAATTCCATTGGTTCCCAGATCCTAATCCACTGCAAACACTTCTCAAAATCTTTGAGTGCTCAAAACTCTTTCAGTACTTAAAGTACATTCCAGCCACTGTAAGTTTCCCTTAAATATCACATGAAAATGTTTACATTTGTAGAAAGTTAAGTTTCTGCTTTTTCCTTCTTATCTTGGTCCTCACAACCACCAAATTCTTATGCAGGTTTTGATAGTGCTCATTAACATCAGCAGTTTTACTGTGAGTCCATGGCTAGAAAACCCATTATAAATGCTACACTGATTCCTACCTGCTTTCAGTGCTTCAACGTGGGCAAGAAGTGTCAAGTTGAGCTCAGCCCACCTGCCCGAGCTGGGCAGGAGAGCAGCAGTTTTGTGTGGTTATTCATAGCGTGGGGTGCAGCTTTTTTAATAATGTAATCCAAAAGTGAAAGGGTAATGTTTACCAAACCTGTTTTAAAATGGCTGATTAATCAAATAAACGAGTGTTTATTGAGGCTGTTGCTAGGTACTTACTGTTATTGAGATAATTGTATGACTCAGCTAAGCCAGACAAAGAGCTCTACTGTTGCTCTAAAGTACCGACTGGCCAATTTGGATTTTACACCAGGAGAAGGGGAGAAACTTTGCTCTTTATCCTTAGCTTTTCACAAAGCTAATCACTTAGTTCTTTTATCATCAAATCATCATGCACTTTTACAGCCAACTTCAAATGCCTTCTCCCCACAAAATCCAGAAGCAAACACTGACCCTTCTGCAGAACTCCTTCATGCCTACCACAGCGGGGATGAGTTTTCACTACTGACACCACAGTGTGGGGATAGACCTTTCTTTTCTGTCTTTTCTATATCACACTACATAGTATATTATGTCATGTCATGTCATGTCATGTCATGTCATGTCATGTCATGTCATGTCATGTCACATATTATATAATATTAATTACATTTTATTAATTATACTATGCCATAATTATATTATTATATTCATGCCTTCTTCTTCTAAGCATCTGCATAAACCATAAGGTCCTAACCATTCAAAGCACTTGTTTAGTAAATAATTGGGGCAGGTTTTATGGAGAGAGGTAATTTTTTATATGACAAACATGGAAACACCTGAAAAGCTTTCAGGCATGAAAACTCTGCTTCAGATCAAAATTGTTGCCTGAAAGCTTCTCTTGTTTTCCAACTATATGTGTGGGGTTTTTTTCATAAAAACTATTGTCTGTCCCTAAAGTTTTAACTGCACCAATTCTTAACCCTTGTGGCTACAAAGATCAGGCTACAAATGAACAATAAGCAGTACTTGATTAAGCAGACTATTAATACAGACTTTTTATGATAGAAGATGCATCATACAACTAATGCCTTATATTTTTCATCTTGAAAAAATAAGAAAATATTTTGAAAAGAGAGCTAGTAGTGAGTGTAATTACAGAAAACTCATCACATCTGAGAGGAAGGCTTGAAGTGTGATGTACAGGAAAAGATTTATATCTGCAGACTGGGGGAAACACTAAGAACATACACCTGCCCTTCAATTAAATTTCCTCCACTTATATATTGGCTTTATTATTTTAATCTAATAGGCTTTTTTTCATTTCAAAGTAGCATGTCTGTGTTCTGCTGAAGGTAGTTTGCATAGGTGAGTGAGTGATAAAGGATATTTAAAATCACAGGGACGTGTTTGCTTCAAGACATCAGTCTCCAGCTGTACCAGTCCAAATTTGGAGAAATACTATCAGCACTAGTCTTATAATCAGATTTATGCTGATATATCTGAGAGAAGAGTTTAACCCTGGCTAGTCATATACTGCAGCAGGTTAATTGTCAGGGTTTTTTAAAAATCATGGACAAAATAGATTATATATTAAAATGAAGAGCATTTTGCTTGCTCAAGATTGTATTTTGATTAGAAAATCTTCTAGTGTATGTCAGAGAGATGATTGCTTTTTAGCAACAAACACCTTCACTGCCTGGAAATACTCAACATTTATTCAAAACATTCCACTAACACTTCCTGTACTGTTACATCCAGGCATAACTGAGAAATTTAGGTCTTCCCTTTTAACAGATTCTGGAGGTCTATAGATCAAGGTCTGAACCGGGCTTTGAACTGGGAAGCAGGCTGTGTTTGAACTGCCTAACCCCTGCTTTTGATTTCTCAAATTAATGTTTTACCAGAAGAGTTTTCACTGAAGGAAGAGAGCAATCCTGCTGCTGATCTAACACCTGTTAGGCTCCCAAATATGTTATTGAAAAAAAATTTAATGCCTAAGGTGGCTTTTTTTTTTGCTTTTACTGGTCATAAGCATAAATCACACTGAGCGTGTACTGGAGTCTGGAGCCAGCCTCACAGATATGACACTTTATTTATCGTCTTTCTGGATATCCAGGGCCAGAAAACTGGAGAAATTCATGTAATTCACAGTCTATGCCACTGAATTCTGAGCATGTCAGTCAAGGTCTTCCCTGTGCCAGTGAAAAAAAAAACCAAACCACTGTATGGAGACAGCTTTATGAGAGATTAGTGAATGCTACAGGCAAGTAAGTGAAGGGTGGAGCAGAAATCCCCTCCCAAATCTTGCATGTGGCCCTGGGGGAATAAGTGATAGCATGATCCAACCCTCTGTCAACTCCCTCCAGCCTCTAGGATATCACCTCTAACTGCTATACTGACACAATCAACCAGTATTTTTTCTCACATGACCACTTTATGAATTTGGGGTGGCACCACCACTCTGACTCCCCTTGGGAAAAAGGGGAGGATTGTTACTGCTGGGATTATTGGTGGCAGTGAGGTGTGACGCATGGTGGGAAAACTAGAAGTGTGTCAAGATCCCAGGTTTGATATTTACCTGATTTTCTCCAGAGGGCAGAAGGACTCTTCAAGTCATTAACTACCTCAAATGATTGAGGAGACTCTTTAGCAAGAATGTATAAAGTGGCCACCAGTGGAAGATGACAGTGGTGTTAATTCAAAAAGTTATTTTTCATACAAGAAAAGGGTAAGAGGTAGCAGCTCTTCATTGGGATGTCCCTTAACATGTCTCAGAATTGGATCAGTTCAGCTCCCTGATGAGAGGGCAGCAAGAGCCTTTCCAGGGTCCTTTATTCCATATTCCAGCCATGGGGAGCAGCAATCTGAACACCTTTCTCCCTGCAGCACTGGGCAGGAGAGAAAACTATCAGCCTTTCTGATATCAAATTATTTTACAGGACACATGCTAAAGATATGTAACCTGCCTGCCCAGTTCTTGCTAACAACCCTTTTAAAAAAATTTCATTAACTAGCAAGTTC
>NW_008693351.1:65739-70758 GCF_000695815.1 Acanthisitta chloris | reverse complement strand
CCCTCAGGTAGAAACCAGAAAAATTTTGACGAAATTATTCTTGGTAGGGCTTTTTGTTGTTGTTGTTTTGATTTTTGTTGGTTTGTTTGAGAGGGGTTGTTTGGGTTTTATGGCTGTCTTTTTTTTAACCCAGATTTTGATTACATTGCATTTTCACTGAAAACAGTGGAAAGAATATTAGGTGAAGGGGGCCTAGGTGCTGAAAATACTTATTCTTTCAGCCCCTTGAGCCTTGGAAAAAATGACATACTTCAATTTATAGGTGATTCCTCTTCTAAATTCGAAAGGCAACCTTTGGTTTTGGGGTTTTTGCTTCTTGGGATTTTGTGTTTGTTTTGGTTTTGTTTATTTGTTGAAGATTTTTTTCTGTTTGGAAGCAAACAAAATGAAAGAAACTTTTTTTTTTTTTAAATGAAAAGTTTCAGTTCTTCCAGCTCAATACTTGCATTCACCTCCTATATGTCCCAGCCAGACCTTGCTTACAGACTGCAAATCCTCAAGGGATTAATTTTACCAGAAGACACTGATTCCTTTCATTCCTTTGACATTACCAGTTCCTTGGACAACGCTAAACAGAGCCGGAATGCCGCTCCACACCCTTGGTCCTCCTAATCTACAATTTTCCCAAGGGAGAAGCAGCCTGTTTGCAAATGGTAGAAGTGCTGCCACCTTCACTCTGAGCAAGCAGGACTGGCTGGGCTGGTGAAATTGTTTTGGATTCGGGTTGCCTTGTAGCAGCCTCATTATGCCACACCTAGGTCATCAGTAATATGAACTGTCTTGATGAAGGACAAATTGTTTATTTTTGTTTTAACCCTGTAATCTGTTAATGTATTTGCACAATTTTGAACAGTGTGTGGGAAGGAGGGACTGTATGAAGGGAAAGCTGTATCTGAACTTTCCTGCTGCTGAATGAGTTGTGTATTGAACGTATTGACCAGAAATAACAGGAGTCGTAGGAAAACAAAAGCCAAAACATCTGGCATTTGGTGCCATCTGATCCATAAGATGAAGCTGGAAAGAAGATTCCTTAGTTGTCTCTCAAGGTAGTGTATGTATTCTTGTCATTTGGATTACCTTTGGACCATTAAGGATCCCACCTGGGATCAGCTCTCTGCTGACACCAACCTGTCTACACACCTCTGTGCTGCAGGGAGAACCTGCATGGACCCAGGGCAGGATGAGTGCCTGGGAACAGCCTCAAGAAGGTTGAGGGTTGTGTGTTCAGTGTCTGCTCTGCTCACACTCCTTTAGCACCAAAACAGACCCGTAAGTGGAGACCTTCTGACCCTGCCTGAAGAGCCTGTTCAGGTCTTCCCTCAGACAGGGCAAATAAGTCAGGTAACATTGTCCTGGTGGTGTTGGAGTCTCTCCTTATCTGCAACAGGACTTCTGCATGTATTCCTCACACTGGAGTGCAAAGGGATGCACTGAGATAACATGTTTTGCAATATGCATGTCCTTTACTGGGACAGTGACTTTGTTTACAGCTCTAAGTCGCTCTGTCATGTCTCTCTGTAGCTGCATCAGTTTGACTTTGTTAACCCTCACCTATGATTAACAGTCTGAGCTGCTGTGCAGAGTACATAGCACAATGAACTGTGCGGTGAAGTTTGCAATATGTCCTCATTTCAACTTTAAAATACTAACCCCCTTAAATAAAAGCAGCCACACACAGCAATTAGCAGGCATGAAAAGGGATAAAAAGCTGAACAATTTAATGTGGGAAGCCTCTGAAGAGTGTCTGTCCTCCTCTCCCCAGGAACTACAGCCCTTACAAGTTCAGTAAAGAAATGACCTCTTTGTTTTTTTTCACATCCAGGCACATATTAAATTTTTTTCAGTTATGATGACTTAAAAATAAGTATTAGAGTGTTACATATGCATGCACAAAAGCATGCACATGTTTACACAAGACCCAGTTGAGCTGCTGCAGCTGTAGCTATAGGCAGCCGTGTTTAGAAACTGGAGAGTCTGTTTTGCTTAAGAGGTATAGGAAACACTTTCAGAAAGTGCTAAAAAGTGTGTAAGTTGCAAGCTAGAACAATGTAATGTCAAGGCTCTTTCCTGTAGCAGAATGAGTGCATCTTGATTTATAACAGCAGTGCTTGAAGCATGCATTAAAGTGGCAGAGATTTTTTTTTTTGTAAATTGCAGAAGCAATGGAAAGAGAGTCATGGGAATTTCACTAGATTTCTTTTTCTCATCCAGAGGCAAACACCATCCCCTGATGCCCCCAGTTAGTGATGAATGATCATGCTGAGACATCCTTAGTACCTTTCAGTTGGTTTTCTAGTTCCAGCTAGACCTTGACACTGCTGCTGGGAGCACTGCTTGTTCTGCACTTTCTTTGTTGTCACTGTGGAGGTGTCACCTCCATTCCCACCACTGCACCTCACCCAGGACATTGTGGCCAAGGCTGTCCTATGGTTTTCCACCATACTTCACTGTGTGTCCCATGATGGAGCACTTTGGGAGTGGAAATGAGAGCAGATGAGTGGTGCCCTTCTCCTTCCTCCCTCCAAACTTTTTTTTTTCTTAAATTAAAAATAAGAGTGGTGGTCTTAAGCAGACACCCGGTGAAGAGAAAAAACTGGATAAATGTATACAAAGCTTCTCCAAGTACTTTTCCAGACTTCAGCTACTCCAAAATCAGGGTTCTTCTGAGCCTATTCAGCTAAGCTGTGTTTTAAGTGTCTCTGTGAAGCCTTGCAACCTCCCTGAATCCACGGCATCTTTTGGCAAAGGGTGTCACACTTCTGCTCTTCACTGAGTCCAAAACTTGTCTCTTTTTACCTGTTTTGAACCTGGCTTCTGTGTTTTAGGTGCCCTGATTGTGCTCAAAGACACAGCCAATGATCCATCCCTTCCTGCCCCATAAGCTGTGCTTGGCTTTGCAAACTCCCAGTGTGTCCCTTTCCATAAAGAAGAGTTAGGAGCCTTTTAGAGTTCCTGTCTATGTGGCAGCTGTCCCACAGAACCCATGATGTCTGGCAGTGGGAGCAGTGGGAGCTGTTGGGGACAATGCCAGCTGTTAGGGACAGTACCAGCTGTTGGGGACAGTACCAGGCTCCCTCATTTGCAACCAGAGAGTGTGTCTGTGATTTCATTGCTAAGCCAGGAAGACCTGAAATGCAGTTGCACTGCACATCAGCACATCAGACTGACTTTGAGTGATGAAATTCCCCTGGAAGGACTGTTTCCCAACCCAGGCAGGCCAGGCTCAACTGCTTGAGACTCCACACACAAATACGCAGACACCTGGGAAAGCAAATGACTTTTCCATCTTGATGGCAACTGGTACTTACCAACATCCATACAATGAGCCTGAAGGTTGAAAACAAGTTGAATTTTGTTGGGGAACGTTCAGTCCATTGCCTGGCCCCAGTGGGGCACCAGAGCTTTACCTGTGTCCCAGCAGAAACAACCACAGAATGCTCCCAGCTGCTGCTCCCACAGCTCTGTGTCCTCTCATCTCTCCAAAACTGCTATTTAACCTCTTAAACTACCACCATTACCTCAGTTTACACTTGCTGGCTTATGGTGAACCTGCTTCACCTTAAAACCTCCTGCCAGTCTGGCAACCTCAGCTCTGGGCACAACCACAGGTCAGTCTGCAATGGGCCCACTCTGCAGAGGGATGAGCCACGTTTTGGCAGAGGTCTCATTGCAGCAGACCATCCCAAGCAAAGCCCTCCCATCTGTAGCTCTTCCCGTGTTTTATTTCTCCTCTCTGCTCCTTTGCCCTGTACCTGCAGGCTACAATTACTAATAGTAACTAATAAAGCAGCAGAGCAGCTCCAGATGAACCTGGAAAGGTCAACCTAAAAGCAACAGTTTAAGAGCAGCCAAAAAGCAATTGTCCAAGAGCAGCCTGAAAGCAATTATTCTCCAGCTAGCATTACCTCTCCACATAAATAGCTCCTCCTGACCTCTCCAGGCCTTTGATTTGCTCCATTTGAGGAGCTCTGCTGCTGCTGTCCCTCTGGCAGGTCTCACCTTCCTCCCTCCATGCAGCCATCCAGGCTGGGGCTGCACCTCTGCATCAAGTGGGCTCCTCACAGTGCTCTGCAGCGAACCTTCAATACTCCTTGGATTATTATTACCTTTTCCATAGGGTTCATAAATGTTCAAATCATATCTTGAAACTTTAAAAACTCCCGTTTGATATCTACAAAGAGGAGCTTTCCCAATTTTTCCCAAGAATGTTGTAGAAGTAAAAGGGGGCACTCAGCAGGTAGTTGAACAAAGTGCCTTTAAGTGAAAAAACACCCCTTCTCATGTGGCCTTGTAGATGTTAAGCCTTCACATGATTTCAAAGAATTCAAAGAAGACAAAAGCCCAAGTGGATGTGAAAAGGAAAATCATTCCCTCCAGTGCAGATGAAGGCCCAGTGCCATGAGCCAGAGGGGGTGGGAGACCAATATGGGCAGACTGGCCACGTGTTTGCCCCAGTCCCATGGCCTGCCTTGACCACACGGGATAGTGACAGGGACAGGAGCTGCCCTGGGTGGATGTCTAATCCCATCTGGTTGTGTGCAGCCATCCTTGTGCTCTCTTGTAGTGTGCACTATGACTGGGGAGGTGTAAGGAGTTCAAGAATACCTTGCCTGTCTCAAACACTGTTAAGATCACAAAAGAGACTCACCCTAGGATAAAACAGTGCTAGCCACCACAGCAGCAGCTTGAGATAAGCAAAAAAAGAGATGAGTTTGTGCTAATTCCAGGCCTGGGGGAGGTGAGATCTGGTTAGCACATCCTGATTACTGTATCTGGACAAAAATTCCCACTATGGCAAACTGTATACATATATCACTGGTCAAACAAAGATCACCCTGAGTTATCAAATAGGCAGTATCTTCAACCACTGAACCCCCACCTCGAGGAAGGATGCAAATGAAGGCACACCCATCCTTGGAGGGCAAAATCTTCAGCAGATTTCACATGATAATGATTTCATTTGTAAAGGAAATTGCATAATGTGGTGACTACAGTGCAGCCTCCTGGGTTTGCTCATCC
>NW_008693351.1:37973-65682 GCF_000695815.1 Acanthisitta chloris | reverse complement strand
CTCTCATGTCACCCACAGCCCTTAGCTTTTCCAAGTGTCAGATTTGAAGATGTGATTCATGTCACACCAAATAAAAGCTCAAATCTCTTGTTTTTCCAGGAGCAGGGCAAAAAGTGAAACTCCTGTCTGGGTTCAACCTCAGTATCTTGCTGAGATTAGAGATACCTGAAATTTGGCCCACAAGGTTTACAAATCTCAGGAGCCTTGAGGCAAGTGGGGAGGCAATGTTTGATTTTTTTGACAAAAGCCTGGGGAAATTCCATCAAGTTTTAGTTGAAGTCTGTGAAGTTATCCCTATTCTGGATGAATCATAATGAACCCTTTATCCCAATTTTACTAAGGGTTTCATCACAGAGCTCTCTGCAAAGACTATGACAGAAGAGGAGGAAAAGAAAGCTGTTGCAAAATATGGGAAATGCAAGAGAGACTTTTATATATACTTATGCTCTGTAGCAATGGGCCTCATTGTCAAGGTTCTTAGTAAATATTCAGAGCATTTTATAAATCCAGGAAGGTTTGGGAGTTAATGAGAACACAATACCTGTGTATTGCAAAGCATCTGTGCTAATTAGATGAGTATCCTTTACCCAAACACAAAGATGAAATGTCACATAAGGGTAATAGCAATGAAAATTTTGCAAATGCATGCCTAAATATAGGGGTTTTTCTCTAGAGTAAGAACCATAGTCTGTAGTTTGGTCTTCAGAAAAGATGTCAATAAGCAGTGCTGTTGTCCAGAATGTTTGAAATTCAAAACACTGGTTAAATACCTCACTGTGGAATTAAGAGTCTATTTAAGGTCTTGCTATTGATGTCTCACCTGGCAAATATTTGAGAAATTTCCTATAAATATTTTTCTTTTTTTTCCCCACATTTTTTCCTCAGTGGAGTATAAATCAACAAGTCCTGTGAATTTTTAAAGGCAGATGTGTGTTACTCCCTGCTGTGCATTGTATAGGAACTTCAGCTACTTTATAGAAATATATACAGAAACTATTGACACTTGCATAAGGGTTGTTGCTATTTTATGCTAAAATGTGTTAGTTAGGTGTTAATGTTCTGATCTTGCAAATATTTATGGCAATAAATAACTTGAGTCAAAGGGGAAACATTACTTACATGTGTGACATTAGTCACATTCACAAAAATGTGCAGGAATGGGGTTGCATCTTGTAAACCTTCACTTGCTGAAATTAAAATCATAAGAGGTCATGGTATTATGGACAGTATACATTTTGACAATATCTGTTGGGATATTTTGTCTCATAGGGCACCAGTTTAATGGTTTATTATTGAAGTGGCTCTATTGCAACCAGGTGGCAGAACTGTTTGTGCCTTCTGCATGAAGGAATACAGGATCACCCCTCTGCCTCAGACTCCCTCATGTTTCACTGCAGCTGCCCAGAACTGATCTGAGATCTCAGCAGCAAAAGTTTTTTCACCAGGAAATGTCAAAACACAAAATGCAGCATTTTTTCAGACCAAACCCACTTTGAGAGCCACTTGTAACAATCAAAAAAAAAAATAAATCTGATTATATTTAGAGAGGCCCATTGTAGACTAGCAGAGCAGACAAGCATTTGCTATCTTTCAGCATCCCTATTTCCATTAACTGGTTTGACTTGGGCAGAGCAGAGACTTGCACCTTATTCTCACACATAAGCAGTCTGACTCTTCGATTTACCTTACTCTTCACTTTTCTGGCGGGTCCCAAGGCCAATGTGTACTCCTGACACATTAGTACATATTGGGCATTACAGCAAAAGCATCCAGTACTGCAAACTCTTCAGAAGGGCAGCAGCACTGCACCATTAGTACACTTGTGTCCTGGGACTGCATCTAACCTCTGAACAGTGACATAGCTAAAGAACAAAATTATACAAAATGCAAGCCATCAATAAACATGTTTTCATGCTAGGAATGCTTTGAGAAATGGTGACCTTTTGTTTTTTAAAGGGAATCTATCCAGCTGCCTACCAGGTTATTCCAGCATTCCCAAGTACACAACAGAAAGCACCAATATAAAGGCATCAGAACAATGAAAGATGAGTATGACAATTACTACGTGGGATGTAGCTCTTGCCTTATTAAGCAATGTTTCCCACTCCTTTAAGGCAACCTGAGTATGCTTTAAGCAGCCTTGCTTCATTTCCCAGCAGGACAAAGATTACAAGACTTTTAGAAAACAACCTGAGATGGGAAAACCTTTTTCAACTGTTTAGGGACTAGTTCAGTCCCTGGTGAACACTGGTTTTAGTAAAAAACAAAACAAAACAAATCAAAAACCCAAACCAGATCAGCAGTAAAGCCTTGTCAAGGACTTAGAAACAAACAAATGCTGCACAGAGCATCCTAACTTCAAACACCTTAATGCAATAATTTGTTTTTAATCATCCATGAGATGGAAAATATGAGGAAAATGTAATATAAATGTCCAGGAATAACAGCGGTTAGTTGTTTGGATTTAAAAATCAAAGGCAGTTTCCATGCTGTTGAAGGTTTCCATACCAATGGGCCTGGGGGAAACTCAGGGTGTGGTAGGTTTCCGTCTGCTAAGGACAGGAATACATTGCACTTGTTCTCCTAATATCTTCCTGCAGATCCATACACCAGGATGAAGCTTTGAGGAGCAGCGTTAATGGGTCATCACAGCTTTGTGTACCTCAGCAGTCTCTCCTTGGGGTGAGCAAGCCTGGTTTGAATCATTCATCTTGTTGAGATCTTTATCTAGTGCCAAAGTTTTGCTCCAGTGACACTTGCAGCAGGCTCACCTGTACCCTTGTAGGTGTCAGCAGGCACTGGCACGGTGCTGCCCTGGGCTGCCAGTGCGGCTACCCCGCCAAGGACTCAGAGAGGCAGTAAGTCTAGAGACAAAGTAGTTAGAGGTCCACCTTTGAAAGATATCTCTTATTTCCATGGTGATAAAATCAAAATGCTTCTGCCCCCTTGCAGGGACTTTCATGCCTGGCTCGGGATAGAAAGGAAATAAATTTTTATCGTGGGGAAATGGAACACAGAAAATCTTCTATGCACCTGTCTGCTTCTTTTGGTGCCTAAATATCTTTGAAAGTCTTGCCCTGAGTGCCAAAACGATGATGGATCACACAGTATTTCCTTTTTATTATTGCACTGCATCCTTTGGGCCTCACATTAACATAATTAGGGCCATATGGCACCAGAATCTCTGTTGGTTCAAACTGATGCAGCTCCTTTGAAGTCAGAGAGCCTGTGCCAGTTTATACCTGCTGAAGATTTGGTTTATGGTCTGGGAAATAAGAGGGATAGAGGGGGAAAAAAGGAACCGAGGCACTTTTTGTAGTTAATTAAGAACTACATAGATGTATTTGTGGCCTGCTGCTGCTGTTGTCCACCAGGAGCTCTGCCTCAAGTGCCTTCATGGCTGTAATATCCTTTGTGTGATTGCCTCTCACTGTCAGCTGCTGTGCCTCTCCTTGTGACTCAGTGTTTCAGTGGCTGTAGGTAGATCTGCATGCAGCCAGTCAAAGCCAGCCAGCCACCTCTGGATAGCAATCATAAACATCCCATTCCCATTCGCTTGGTCATAAGGAGACAAAGAATTGCCTGAGACACTGTAATTTCTGCACAAAGAAAATAAATTCCATTTTATCCCCCTTGAATTCATTGTGAAAACACTTGACACTGACAAGTAAGTAAATTCTTATACAAATATCTGCTGGGTAACACCAAAAATATACCAAAACTTAGAGAAAGTAAGTAAGGTAAATCCAAAGCGTAAGTCCATGGACTTAGAGCTAGGAAACAAAGAAATATTGTGACTGGATGAAGTTCCAAAGTCCAGGACCAAAATTTACACTCCTGAAGGTAACACAGCTAAAAAAAACCCCTTATACTGTCAGAAATGTTGTAATAAACAAATACAACTAGAGTCACTGCAAAAGCTCTGAGCTGTCAGTACCTGGAAAACCCTGAAAATTGGAACCCTGGAAAGCAGTTGTGTATTTTGGGCAACTTAAATGTGTGTTTGTGCATCCATATTTTGCCTGGTGCCTGTAATGAACCTAAAATGATGTTTCAATCTCAGATACTTCTGAGTTTTGAGGTAGTTCATATTCACATCTAACTGAGGCTGGTCTTTCATGGGACAGACACCCACATCCTGTAGTGAGCCATGGGCTGAGCCAGGGGGCTAGCTGTGCTCCACCCCTTACCCCAACTTGCACCCAGGGCTCAAACCCACGCTGGGATGCAGCAGCCCAGATCACCACTGCACACATGAAAAGCATCCCTGGAAGTCCCCCAACATCCACAGTTAAGTACCAAAATGGGCCCAATAAAGAGTTTTCTGCTTTACAGTGCTGTAGCTCACATGGAGAATAAGATAATCTGAGTGCTCAGCTGTGGACAGCCAACACCTGAGCTGCCTGGAGCCCAGACATGCCTTGGGCACTTTGTAAATGCCACACTGTACCTGTCAGCTGAACCACTCTGTGGCCACTGCCTTTTAAATAACCCCTTTTAACAATGAAGGAAGGCAAACATTTGGTATAAGAGACTCCTTGAGCGGGTTAGCAAAGCAGAGCTGTGGTTCCACTGCCTGTCTGCTTTTTCCAGCCCCCTCAGTTTACCTAAGAACATGTATTACCATTCCATGCAACACATGCTCTTCTTGTATACTTGAGTGAGAACAGCAGCATTGTGACCTCTGTCCTCTCAGGCACCAGGAGTTGATTGAGAGTGTTTATATCACAGGCATATACCACACTGGAAGGTGGTATATGCACATGATGAGGGGGTTGGAACTAGATGATCTCTAAGGTCCCTTCCAACCCAAACCATTCTATGATTCTATGATTCAATCAAATATAAAAGGCAGCTCCTGAGTAAAGGGAGACTATCAGCTCTGTCCATGTGCCAGCAGGGAGAGAGCACCAGCATGCCAAGGTGCACAGGAGCCAGGCAGAGCCCTTGTCAGCAAGGGACAGTGGGCCGGATCCTGCTGGAGCTGGGACTGCTGTATGGAGCTTTGTTTGCTCTAGGTGTAGCTGAATTTCTAGATCACATCTGTTCTTAATCTTCTGCAACTCTGCACAGTTAAATATTTCACAGCATTTTTATCAGCCAGCTCTCATCTGGGACTGGGAGCTGGTTATTCTGAGGAATTTCCTGCTTCTAAATTAGACTATATTGGGGCAGAAAGGGCTCCTCTCTGGCCATGGCTTCAGCACATGAGAACTCCTCCCATATCTCACTTGATGGCAAACTGATTTTATATGGTCACTGCTCCTTGATATCAATGATAAAAATTGAGAATCTTTTGTAAGAAGATGCTCAGGTAACCAACAAAGTGTTAAGCTTTGATCAGACTAAAGAATGTGGATTAAGACAATGAGACCAAAATTTGGACTATTACCTGTTAATAGTCCAATACACAAAAAGAAGTTTTAAAAACCTCCATCACCTTATCTCATCAATGCAAATCAATCTAATCCAAATCTAGAAAAATTGTACCATTGAGATGAACATATTGCAAAAGGACTTGGCTAGTTGTGAGGATTTCTAATTAGGGGACGTCTGTTTAGAGTCACTCATGATACAGGGTCATTCAGCCCCTCATTTGTGGGAGAGGGGAAGCTCTGGCTCAGGCAAGTTAGTATAGTGAGGGATGGTACCTTCCTCCATCCTCTTCCTCTCTGTGATGCAGAAAAAGTGGAGAATCATGTTCTGGGGTGTCTGGTACACCTTGCTGAGGTAAATAGCAACACAGAGCAATTGTTAAACTGTAGTGACTGTTTTACCATAAAAATCAGCAATTGATTCCTTGTCTTCTGTATTTACAGTAATGTGCATGAAGAGGTTGAATTCTTAGCACTTTTTGACTATTCCAGCTTGGAGAATCCTAGTTTGTCTTCAATGTTTTGGTGTTGATGCTACTGTTTTAATGTGGTTACATAGCTCACAGCAATTTAAAGCATTTCATTAAACTTGTTTTGCAGGTTACATATCGCTTTATACTTCACAAGTACCTTCCATCAAATAATTTTTGTACCTTTGGTAAGCATTCATTAACATCCTGTGCCACTCCAGCATGGTCTGGCAGCAGTGTCACAGCTGAATTGATTTGGCAGAACAGAGGCAACCACTTGCAGGTGCTGGAAGAGATCAAGAAGATTGTTTGGAGGTGCAAAACTGCATAATTCAGACCTCTTTAGCCTTATCCAAAACTAGCATAATGTTGGGACAGTGGAAGATACTGAGCTTTGACCTTCAAAAGCCTTTGTGCATTCATGTTTCAGAGCAGTGCATTCTCCTGGACAAGGATGAATAGCAGAACAGGGATAATACTGCTTCAAATGTAGGCGTCGGAGAAACTGGGAGTGACAGCTCTTTTGATTGACTGCAACAAGCCAAAAGACTGGGGCTGAACCCTCCCCTCTCCTCCCCAGAGGAGTCTCAAACTTAGAGCAACCTGCTGCTGTCAGACAGATGTTCTGCTGGGAGGAGGAGGAAATGTGCTAGCAGCCACTGGACACTGTAGGACACACTGCTGCAGGCAAAAAGACTGGGGCTCACTTTCCTGGTCTAGCTTTAATTTTTTGCCTAATGCTGGGATGACAGAAAATGCTCCTAGCAAGGGGAAGACGTGAGTTTCCGTCTGCTCATGGTGAGGACAAGGTCAGACCTAGGCTGGTTACTCCTTGCTCAGAGTGTGTCCAGCTCCTCCCCAGTGTTTCTGCACACACTCTGATGTTGAGAAAGCCACCAATGCTGTGGTGTGGCTTCTCTGGACTGCCTCTGGCCTTTGCATTGGGGCCCTTTTGTTAGGGCTGCAGACAAATGACCAGCCCCTCAGCCCCTTAAGCAGACCATGGTTTGAGAGGAGGCTACTGAGCAAGAGGAGATGGCATGAGAAGTGGTTGATGATAAGAAACAACAGAGCATGTAGGTAACCATATTCATAATCCCATATAAAGTTTTTTTCTGGCTGGCAAGGGAACAGGTATATCCTGGAGCATATTACCATGTCGGTGCCTGTGCCAGGCTGGCAGTGTTGGCAGCTGGTTCATCACACCCCAGTTCTGCCCGACTTAATCACAGACATCATCACCAGCAGTCTGGACATTTCCCTGTGCTCTTTGATCTTGCTCCCACTCCCCTTTTCTGTCTTACACCAAGTAAAAGTAACTACCTAAGTGTTTCTGAAATGCATGGAGTCCCAGCAGTGTCCACTTCCAGGTGACAAGAATCCCCAATATAAACTGTTCCAACCTATTTTTTGCTTGAGTCCAAGCACACCCAGTTTGTCACCATTGACTCTTTTAGCATAATTTGATCACCTTACTCTTGGGCTCAGGTCTCTGCCATCTAACTTCAGCAACAGGCAAAGGTGCACAAGGTTGGAGCACAGCCACCTTTGCCTTCTCAGGGAAGTATGATGGGAAACTGTCAAACTCTTTGGACCTCATATCCCTAGCATAATACTATTAACTGACTTGGCAGGAGTAGCATAAGGCTTAATTAATTGCTGTTTGTCAAGAGTATAAAGATAATTCAAAGTGCAAGATGATATATTATCCTGAAGAATTAGTCTAATTAAATGCTTGAAATTGCTATTAGATACCTAACATTATTATAGCAGAGGCTTTATATCAATATTTTAATGTGAGCACAGTTAAGATTTGATTCTTTGTTTGGAAAAATATTGCCATACATTTAATTATGGGCTGGTTAATTATCCTATCCCCATTAACAATGATCATATGTTAAAATAATGTTGATTTCCCTATGTCTTTCATCCGACATGACTAACAATGGTCTTTGTTTCTAACATAAATGCCCGAGCTAAAAACACAGGAAAAGATAATTCTTTTCTTTTCAAAATCATCTTTCAAAGGACTGTATTATGCAAACTTCATTCCACAGGGAAGTGGTATGGACAGAGGTGTTAACTCTCTATCCAGACAGATGCATAGTTTTCTGGGATGAGTGTTCATGATGTAGAGCCAAACTAACAACAGCAGCTCATGAAAAGTGTGCCCTTTCCCATCCCCTCCTACTGTTCCCTTGAACCAGTAACAGTATTCTGACCCCACTGTGAGCCAGTTCGTGGCCTTAACCCATGGAAACAATAACCTCACAACATAAGGAATAATTTCTGAGGGACCAAATCACTGAATCAGCTTGCTGTGGAGTCAGGTGAGTGGCAGGACAGAGTAGAGGTGGTGCGAGACTGCAGCTGAAGATGGAGGAGAGAGCAAAGCAGGAGCACTTCAAAAACTAGCTACTTCCAAAACAGGTTTATTTTTAATATGAAGCTATGCTTTGAGAAACAAGGAGGAGTCAGCACCCACCGCAGCATACTACAGTCAAGTAAAGAGAAAACAATTAATGGCAACACAACTGGTTGCGATCAGAGATGTGGCTGATCTCAGCAATCTGCTGCAGTAGAGATTTACCATGGACAGGAGCCAGACACACGAACAGCTCCGCCAAAACCTCCCTCCTGTTTCCCTGTCCATGCAGTACCATAAAGAAGTAGGTCAACAGCCTGTGTTTGGTGGTGTAGCACTGATGAAGTGAGCAGACGTGCACCTACACCACACAGGAATAGAAACATTCATGCCAGCTCCAACCAAAGACTCAGCCAGCCTATAATCATGTTGCCAACAGGGACCAAAAATGGACACCTAAGGAAAAAAAATAAGGAAAATTCAAACATATTGTGACACTTGCCCCATGTATGCTTGTCAGCCTACACATGCCCATAGTTCAGGGACTCAGGCACAGTGTGAAGAAGCATTTAATTCTGTGAGTTTTAAATTTGCATCTCTTATCCTTGTTTTTATCCTGTAATGACAGTAAAAACAGGCACTTCTTCTCAGCCGACCCTCTTCCTGATTTTACAGACATGTATCTCAAAGTCCTCAGGTGCCTCCCCTGGCAGATGAATTGAGGCAGAAATGGGTCTTCATGATGTAATGACCATCCTCTTCCCCCTCTCCTCCCTGCTGGCCTTCTTGGGTATTCCCTTTCTGTGTTTGGGAACCCGGGTCCTTGATAGATGGGGAAAAGGACAATATTCTGCAAGGTGTAGATTAACAGGACTTAAAAAGAGGAAAGTCAATACCATAAAAATATTGGTCACTCAACTCCCAGAGCAGATGAAAGTGAGAAGACCAGGGGTCCCACACCTGCTCATTTTCTGTATCAAGGTCTATCAGTGAGCTATCTTTCAGTCTTCATGGGAAAACTCCTGTTAGCTTTTTCCTGGAATAAGACTATTTAAGGAAAATTCTGCTGTACTTTTATTAGCCAAATACTTTGAAGACTTTCCATACAGTCATGCTAAGTCACTACTGACACATCCCATTTACAGCGCTCTAAGAGCTGCACACCATGCCCACTCTATGACCTCTAAGGGAATTGTTAAAAAAATATTTAAGTGACCTACAAGTTGAAGTCCTTTCTTAAAGAGGTATTCCATGTGTTCAAGGTCCATGTGTTTTAAGGACTTAACAGTGCAGGTAGGGGTTTACCAGAATTTGAATGTAAGGGCCACATGTGCATCACACACCTAAGCACTACAGAAAACTGCACTAGAGCTGAAACACCCATGAAAGTCAGATTATGCTCCTAAAATACTGTGGAGAATTTGGAAATCACAGCCTATGATTTATTTTCTATTTGTATTTTTACTTTTCTTGCCATTTCCTTAGTGGTTCCCTCCCCCCCGCCCCCAAGAAGAAGCAAGAATACACGTAACACGACATTTAAAAGAGAGAAGTGGGACATATTGAGTGAAGAATTGCCAGACATGAAAAAAAAGGAAATAATCAGTACTGTTGTACAAAACCTCGATAGGATCTCGTTTGGACATCCTAAGATCAGGAAAGAAAATTCAAACTGGAACAAATTCAGAGAAGAATAGCTTGAATGGCTGGAAGAACAGGGAGCCTACTAGACATGGAGAAAACAAAATGCCTTGGCTCCTTAACAGATCACATCAAAGACTGTCTTGTATAATATAGCTGTTATACAACACAGGAGTATATGTGAGGAATGGAAAAGATGCTTAAGGAAAAGGAAAATGTTGGTGAAGCAAATTATTTATAAGCTAGCCATGAATAAGGTTAGGCTGGAAACTGGAAGGAAATTTCTTCCAGAGGAATGATGTTCTCTGAGCCTTTCCCAGAGAAACAATCCAGTCACTTCTAAGCTTAAACAGTTTGTGAAAGGGATTATATCATAATGCCACAAGATTATATCACAGCAAGTCTCTGCCAGTCCTATTTGCCAACATGCTTATACCCAGATAGAGCTGAGCCAGACAAAAACACCCTACATAAAAGGGGAACTTGGCACAGTGACCAGGCTGCGTAACTTCCTTGTGGAATTGCAGTCAGAAACCTCCTTTTGGGAGATCCATAGAAGAAAGTTTAAATATTCAATAAATTCTATAAATATTCAATAAATAAATGTATTGTCAAGAAAGAGAACAGTGGGCTCCCATGGTTTCCCAGACCATTAACAGTGCAACGGTGAACATGTTTGAGAATCAGTGGGTCCAGGTAACTTGAACTCTAGGGCCATAAAGGAGTTAGGGGAGTGAGACTTGGCACACTGATGATAAACACTGAAAGAGCTAGAAGGTTCAAGAGGGCTGGAAATGGGCCCGTGTGAAGGCTGTCACACATGGAAATCAAGGTTATTTGCATAACTACAGGCCAGGTATCCTACCACTCTCAGACAAGGTAATCTGAGTAACTCCATTAGCAAGATTCATTTTGCAAAGAAGGCACCAATAAGAACATAATTAATGGCAGACACATGGTTCACTATCTTATTCAGACTAGTTTGATTTAATTACTGGGGGGACTGCAGAGTTGAGTGGTGATGGTAAATAGGGCTTTTCAGAGCTTGGTACTCCTGTAGCATTGCAATTAAAAAGACCAGCATACACTGGCAGTAAAGCACATATTAATTGGACTGTGAACGCACTAATTGATAGATCTCAAACAGTGACTGTCAATGGGGAATCATTTCATGATGAAGTGTGGGGATTGGTGTATGCTCAGTGCTACTCAACATTTTCTGCACTGTTCTGGGAGCAAGTGTAAGAAACACTGCTTAGATAACTTGCTGTAGATGACAAAAGGTTTGACAGAATGATAAATAACAATGAAGATAAGGCTGTCATCCAGAATCATCTGGAGAGAGAGCTAAATTGAGCTGATTCAAACAACTTGTGTTTTAAATTAGAGAGATGGAAAATGACAGATTTCATAGCACAAAGAGCTGACCATCTGCAGAGTGAGGCTGACTCTAAAAAGCTGTAACACTGGAAGGATTGAGGGGTCCTATCAGATAAGTGACACTGCGTAAGGTCCCACAGTGACATAAGAGCAAAAAGCAATTTTTGTACAAGCAAGGAGGTTGTTTAGTAGCAACAGAGAAGATATTTTGCCTTTCTAATTGCCTAAAGATGATCCTGAAAAAATTTTTGCCTTTCTGGTGTCCTTTTTAAAGTGCTCTGGCAAACTGGAGAAGTCATGAAATGTGTCATGGGAATTAGTTGAGCACTGGAGAAAAAAACACTTCCAATATGGACTCAACCTTCTCAAATTTTCTTTACCAATTATCAAAACAAGAGTGAAAGGAGTTTGACTACAGTATGGGCATTCATTTTGCAAATATGCAATGTGAAAAAAAAGGGATACTAAAAGTCATGACTCCACACTGTAACCAAGTGAATTTTGAGGGGGCAAAAAAGGCACATTTTGAACAGCACATGTGCTGCAGCCTTGGAAATCACAACCTCTGGTGTATGTGCCCAGTGGGCACTGCACACCTAGGCAGCCACATGTGAGATTCATGGCTCCAAGGAGGGAGAATTGTGTGGTTCCATTAAGTTCTAATTCCCTACTGCAGTTTGGAGAGTATTGCTGCTGTATATAATGGGACAGGAGCTTACACTGGACCACTAATGGACAGTGGGGATATGCATGACCCATGGTGTGCATGATGCCTCTGAGCATGCACCCTTCATAAACTCATGAATTTGAACTTATTTCTAGGTCCAAACCATTGTGGGATGGAAAGAAACAATTTGTGATTTGGGTCAAATAGCAGGACAATGCATAACGGTAATAATTGAGTCTGACAGCACAGCACACTCCAAATGTTGATGAATTCAAGCTTTTTAAAGTGCAGGCCAACATCCTCATTGCAGCCAGAGCTTGGGGCTGATTGAAATCTGGTGTTTTGTGCTCCTGGAGTGCTCAGGGCTGTGGGCATCCTTCCCAGCCACCACAGTGGCTGCAGAAACTGTTTGATTCCATCCAGGCCAAGCCCCGTTGTGGGAGGCTTATGTCAGATCTGCCTCTTGTGTGAGTGGTCTCTATCCAGCCCCAAAATAGCCAAACTAAGAGCATTTAAATACAAACTGTAACTTCAGGTGAAATAACAGGGAGAGCAGGTACAGGACAGCCTGTTCTGGCAGCTCTGGAAGGGGTGGCACTGACCACAGGATGCTGGAGGACACTTGGCTGCATCATCTCCAGTGGGGCCCCAGCACCGGGAAAGGGATGGCACTGTGCAGCTCAGCTGCAAAACCAGAAAGCTCTGATGGAGGTTGAGCAAAAGCTCCTGGCCAGCACGTCTTCTCCAGCCTTTGTGTAATTTAACCGTGAGACAGTTTTTAAGGAAACTAGGAGCCTCAAAAGCCCAATGTAAGCACAGAGAAAGGCACTGATAACAGAGGAATTTGGTAGAACTCAGTGAAGACGTTTTTCCAGGGATCACTTGGAGTCTGTATGTGCAAACAGGGCAATGGGTGAGGCCAAGGCTGAGAAGCAGAGACACCTGGCTCTGAAGCTGCACGAAAGTGGGGCGAATAGCCTGAGAAATCAGAGCCACATTGCTGGAGAGAGTGGCAGAAGAGAAAACCTGGGAAGAGCTCACATAATTTGGCAACTGTGACTCAAAGAAAGCCAGAGGAAATAAAGTATCACCAGCAACTTGCTGCTGCTGTCTTCGGGGAAGTAGGACTTTGTACTTTCTTGCAGCAAAGCAGTCAGTATAAAAATGTTTGAACCCATCTTCAGCTTTCTTCTTGCAACTGAATTTCTTTTACAAAATCCTGAATTTTGGTGAGCTGCTTGAGTGTAAATGTTCAACAGATGATTGAGAGTTTTAACTCTGTGTGTGTGTGTGTGTGTGTGAATGTGAGTTTAGGCACCTCAAATTATGTTTCAGCTTCCAATCAAGGGCTGTAACTTTCTCTTCAATGTCAGCAACCTGACTGGAAGAGCATGTTTCTAAATGAGAGAAATGCAAAGTATAGCCAGAGAGAATTTAGGAGATAGACTAGAAAAAGGCAACTTCAAAATATTGTTAGAAATGAGCTCATTAAATGTGCTTGTTTTGATCTCTGCATCCCACACAGTACAAAGGATCCACTGGCTGCATATCAAGGGGGATGGAAAGATCAATTCCTATCAAGGACATCAGCAGAAATACGCAAGGATATAGGTGCCTTGTTTCACTTGTGCTTTCTTAATCTTCCACTTATGACTGTATTTAATTTTAAACTTTGAACCCAAGAGCAAAGGTGCACTGAACAACAGATGTTGGAAGACAAAAACACGGACAGGCAGCAGGGCCTTGGACGTCACAGTATGTAAATATGGAGCACGGAACATAAACACAGAAGAATGGCAGGGTCACAGGCAGTAAACATGGGCTGTGCAAGGAGATACTGTATAAACATGGTATGTCTAGCACGAGATGCTCTGAACACAGGGGTTTAGCAGAAAGGCTTAGGGAGTAAGGTCCCTTCTCCTTGGAGAAGAAAAGACTCAGGGGCAATTTCATCACAATGTTCCTACGTACAGCGTGGCTATGAAGAGGATGGAGAGTATCTCTTCACAAGGAGCTGCATGGAAAAAGAAAGGTCAAAGTCCACAAGTTGCACCAGGAGAGGTTTCATCATGCTGTAAGAAAGAAATTTTTCCAGTAAGAACGATCAATCTCTGGAACAACCTCTTCAGGGACATGGAAGAGCCTCCATCTTTCCAGATGCTGCTGGATAGACAGAGTACTAGATAGTCTCATCTTGGTTCACTTTCTGACAAAAGGTTGGACTAGATGATCATTTGAAGTTCTTCCAACCTGGGCTCTTCCATGATTCTTATGAACTACACAAGTTGCTAGAGAAACACAGGAGTGTGGCAGAGCCATGAGCTACCCACACAGAGAGGGTGGGGGAAGGAGGATGTTCATGCATGTGGGAACAGAGCAGGTCAGGACATGAGACAACAGCAGGACTCCAGAAGGCAGAGATTTGGGAAAGCAGCCCTCCTGTTTATCAACACAGCAGTACTGCATGGCAGATATAACACACAGTATAGCACAGGGAGGAGGCTTTGGTCCTCAGATACAGTAAAGTTAAAAAAATTGTGAAAAGCATCTATTCCTTCTTAAGGATGTGTATATTATTAGCCATAACAAGCAGCATGAGACAGGATGCCTTTCCATGGGGAACAAGACATTTTCGTCATAACAAAGTCGTTATGGACCTAAAGGAGATCCACTTCCGGAGGAAACTGTTCTGTGGAGAAAACTGAACATTGTTAACTCAGTAACTGGTGCTTTACTGGTTAAACTGGAATGAATCTCATGCTTTTGTGCTCCTGATCTCATTGTTTTGACTTGATTTCCTTGAGCAGAGTGTGGGAATCTCACTTCTGTTACCACGCCCATGAAGATGATCCATCCATGCTGTGAAGATGATCCCATATACTGTGACTTTGCTCCAGTCACCACATTTGAAGTGAAACTGTTCTTAAACCAGAGCTGTAGGGAGTGTTGTAAGAAAACAAACATCTGCTCTGACAGAGGAGGGAATTGGATTGAACAGTGGATAGAGTCTGGGTAATTAGGGATATAATTAGAGCACCTCAGTTAAGTGGCATGAATTCCCTCCATCCTTCCCTGTGTCTTCATATGTGACACAAACCCACAAGCTCCACATATGTGGCTCATCTGCAACCCATCCATGGAAAATGTCAAGTAAGAGGTGATGTGAGCCAGCCTATGTTAAATCAGGTCAGAGCTGCTAATGGGGCACAAAAAACATCATGGTGATTCCACTGCTCCACCCACAAAGGACTACAGTATATATTTCTATTTATATAATAAGAAATAGAGTTGTTAAATGAGATTCCAGCTGCAGATCTACTTATTTGTCATAACAGAGGTCATTGACATGTAACTGAATCAAGGAAGATGACAAAGAATTCAAGAAATCTGGGCATGGATGGTTTATGGAAAGAGAGGCTCAGCGAGGAGCTGTGTGGCAATTTCTGGGGGCGGAAAGACTCATGATGTCTGGGCAAGGAATACTTTGTGTAATCCGTCTAGGAAGGGAGAAGTCATCTGATTCAAGGAGAAAAGTATACAGATAGCAAAAACAACCACAGGAGGCTGATGCATGAAGGCTCACAGGGAGGTACAGAAGGGACATGAGGATGTGTTTTGGTAAACATGAAAGCTCTGCAAAACACTGAGGACACAGATGGGTGTGAGGTTTCTTTTATAGGCTGTGTTCACCACAGCAGAGGGCAAAGCCCAGTAAACATATGAGACATCATTAAAAATCCAGTAAAAGGCATTAAAAAATGCAGATACTATGCAGTAGATAGAAGTAATCTCTGACTGTAGCGTATCAGATCCTGAAATGTCCACTGCTTAAAATGCCAGGGCAGCTGGTTTGGTAAGAAAAAATATATATGTGGCTTCCTGTCTGGTTTACAATGAGTTTTTCTCCTGACCAGTGGCTTAGTCCTCCTATCAGTGTTTTGGGCATGATGGCAAATCTGGTATTAGTATTCTTTTTTTAATATCTGAACTGTTAGAATCACGTGGATTCTTAAAACTCTTCAGAGATTTTTTTTCTGAGTTTCTAAGGACCTGTGTTCTCAGGTCAGCTCACTCATGTGCTTGAGTAGTTGCTTCTCAATGGGTTTTAGTAGCAGAAATCTAAGAGTTTAAATCACAGGACAGCAGCAAGTTGTACATTCTGACCAAAACCATTCAGGGAGGATGCACATGATACACAGAGGCAGCAGAGATTAGTGCAGACTTTGGCCAGGGCATCCAAGTCAGCCCCATCCTTGGCAGCAGGGAAGGGGCCACTGAAACAGCAGAGGAGCTCTGAAACACAAGGACCAGCAAAGGCTTGGAGAGCAAAATATCTCCTGTGTGCCTTGGGTAGCAATCCCTGCAAGGGGTAGGTTAACAGTAGGGGTAGGCTAACAGTTCTGTTTCCTTCTGCACCTTGCTGGTTTTAGGGTGGGAACCCTATTTTGCAGAGCTCTGTTTTCTCTCTTGCTCTTTCAGTGTGACCCCATCTTCTTTGGGTCCTCAGTTTTTTCCTCAGCCTTCAGCCCGTCATTACCTCACCCCTTGGCAGGAGGTCAGTGTTGATATAAATCCAGACTGAATTTGGTGGATTTAAGCCCAACTTGCCTATCAATCACTGTCCTTCCCTAAAAACAGACATCAATGATAGGGGGAAAATTGAAAATAAACTTACATTACAAACTCTTTGGAGGAGTCCTAGTCCAGAACAAGTTGAATCTGATCATGTTTTATGGTTTAAATGTAAATACCTTTAAGGGAAAAAAAAAAAAGCAGCTAATAAACAAAAGAGATAATGTAATGGAAATAATGTTTCCCTGCCCAGGACAGAGGTGCCAGCCTGAGACCTGGCTGGTGTTCACACAGAACTACCTCACACCTACTGGGTGAGGATCAGGCCTCACAGTCACATTTATTGAGAGATTGATGTAGTGCAAATAAAGGAGGGCTGGAGTTGTGACTGCTACAGGCAAGAGAAAAGGAAATGAGCCAACTATGATGTCTTCATATACTTGCAGGCTATAGGAATGTGTTTTGCTGGCCTTATGGTAATCCAGACTTTGAACTCCCATTCATTCCCATTTCTCTCTCCCATGACATAAAATAATTCCTCAGGACTGTCTATAACCCCCAAACTCCTTGGAGCTTGCTCTGTGCAATGTTACACCACTGGGCTCCTCAAACTATTGTGTAATGGGGTGAGATCACAGCCAAGCTCAGTCCGTGTGGCTTGTGCTATCTTGCCCGCCTGATGTTTAGCTGCACTTTAAACACTAAAAACCCATTCCTGTAGGATTACAACCATAATTCTTAATAACAGTAGGAAATACAGACATGCAAGTGGTCCTCAATAAGCAAGACATCTATCGATGTGGAGAAGTTTTCAGCTGATATTTATAAGTTCACTGACTCTGCTGTGACTGCAGTTTGGGAAATTCAGCCTTTGTTTGTCTTATGTGCTTTACAAACACATATGGATGGGTTAATTGTGTAGGCTGGTATAGGGGCAAGGACAACTGCAGTGTCATGTTTTCAGATGCAATGTTTGGCTTCTGAATGTTAAATAGAAACCTGAACAGTATTCATGGATTTAACCTCTCAGCAGATACACCATGATGCTCAGATTAAAGATTCTCTGACAATCAGAAACTATTATCTCATGGTGGGATTTTTCCTTTGAAGTGAGTCATTGGCCTTTTTCAAAATCTCATGTTAAAAGGCTATCAACATATAAGGCACAGAGACCAAGCATTCTAGCTTCCTGGGGTTTGCCCTCATGAAAGTGTTGGGAACAGTCAGGGGGCTTTTGCAGCCTTTTTATTTACACAGAGCCTCTGGGAAGTGCAGCATGAGAATGAGCTTGGTGTGGATTGCTGTGGTGTATCCTGACCAGGAGGTATGAGCAACAGGATGGGACTCCAAGATGCAGCTGGTGACTCATTTAGCTTTCTAACAGTAATGAAAATCAAGAGTGCAGCATAATGTAGAAAGTGGGTGCACTTAGTAAAAAATGAGGTTCTCTAGAAGTTTAATTAGTCTGATAGCTACCATAGAATTATAGAACCCTAGAAAGGTTTGTGTTGGAAGAGACCTTAAAGATCATCCAGTTCTACCCCCTCCCTCACCATGGGCAGGAACACCTTCCACTAGACCAGGTTGCTCAAAGACCCATCCAGCTTGGCTTTGAACACTTCCATGAATGGGGCATCCACAACTTCCCTCCCAATCTGTATATATTTTATACATATTTTAATATATTTTATTCACTAGAATTGAAAGAGCTAAAATTTAAAAATTTTGCATGTGGACATGTGAATATGCTGATGCAGGATGGACAAGTGAAAAGACATAGTGTGGTCACTAAAAAGTATTTAGGTCCTCTGAGGAGTATGAAATCTGCCCTGGCTGAAGGGACAGGAGCAGCAGGCTCCCAGCAGCAGCCTGGCAGTGCATGGGATGTTTTGGTCTCCCCTGGGGCCAGGGAGACACTTAACCCATTCTGCTGCTGCTTGCTTGATGCCTGTTACCTCTTCTTCATTGTTGACTATATACAGTTAATGGATGATAAAAATATTCTTTGGGAGAGATTAATACAACCACATTTTAATCACTTAATTAATACATCCACATTTTATCATTTAGGCAATTTTCTCTTGTCCTGCGTGACTGGAGGGCATAGATGCCTTTAAAATAATCTGTTTGGTCAGAAAGGATGAGCTGCAGTTGCAAAATGTCATTCACAGTGTAGGACAGGCTGAGAGGAAAAGGTTGCAAATGCCCAAGAGCTTAAACATTTACATGTGGAGGTAAAACTATGACATGCAGTCACTGTGAGCCTGCTGTTGGCATTGGCGGCTTGCCCTGAGACTACTCTCTGGGCTGTTTTTCCACAGCAGTGCCATCCTGAGCTGATTAAAGACCAACCCCAAGACAGACAGAGGACAGGACTGTACCTGTGAGTCTAGCCTAAAGGCCAGAAAATGAAGATTTCACGAGAAACTTGTTTCATGTTTGCTTGATTAAATACAACTATAAAATTAAGAGAAAACATATCCATGACCCTCTGGAGGTGTGTCGTGAGGACACACCACTTAATGCTTGTAAAGTGATTTGGAAGTGAAAAGTGCTGCAATAATGCAAAGCCCTGTTCTTGTGAAAGAAAGCTGATTGCTTCTTCTATATGGTAACAAAGTCCAGAAAAGTAGAGTGGAAATCAACATGTCTCCAGATCTCTGCCAGCAGTCCTATCCCTGTCTCATGCCATAAGCTGCAGCTCCAACCAAAAGTTCACATCTAGATCTAGCTGCTGTCACAGTCACTGGTGTGGCTTGAGGAAAATCTCACCATCCCTTTATCAGCAAATCTGCAGTGTTTCTTACTTAAGACCTGTGATCAAATTCTTCTTCAAAAAAAGCTGGTAACTGGTGTCCCATGCATTTTGAAAACAGGCAAAACTATATGATGGCAGAACAAGTATTACTCTTGATTTTGCAGAACTTGTGCTGTGAGGATCAATGTACGCATACATTTGTGAACCTGTGGGACACAGAACCATCAAAATCTTGGAGGGTCAAGATTTTGCACAGTGCCTGTTACTAGTTCTCTTGAAGAAGTCTTAATCCTTAATTTTATTGAAGGACCTCTGTAGGATATACTGCCATGGAGACTGGTAATAAGCACAGTGTGAATAGTTTATAGCTCCCACTTGCAGTTCTGTACTGAGAAATCTTGTTATGCAATGAGGTGCAAAACATCTTCCTATTCCCTCATGACCAGTATTATTTGAAATGTATTTTTTGACTGAAAGGTTATTGCAGGAGTCCACTGAAACTGAAGTGAGCACCTATGCACTGCTTGTTTGGCTTCTTGGTGGGCATCCTACCCTGTTTACTCTCACCTTCTGCTGTGGCTCACCACCCCTTCAGCTGCGCTAGCGCAGAAGAGGATGTTTTTATTTCCAGTGGGGATGCTTTTGGTGATGCTGTGGACAAGCACAGCCTTGCAGTCAGGCTGCCACCCAGGAGGAGACGGCAAAGACGAATAAGCAGGTGCCAGACGGTGGTGTGATAGGAAGTTCTATACCTAGTTTGCTGCTAAGGACACATGCTGGGTAATGCCCCTCACTTTTTATCTTCTCCTCTAAACTGGGTAATTAAGCAGGTACAGACTGACGAGGAGAAGAGATGCTGCATTAAGTGGGTTTTAGTCACTGGTGTGCTCACTCTCACCTTCTGAGCAGGGCAGTGCCTACCACTGTAGGTGACATGGCTGTTCATGATATAAAGCACTACACAGCCTGGTGTGAAGTCTTCAGTTTAACCCACAGCAGTGGAGTTATTGTGGACAGGGATGGCTCAGCCACTGGGAACAGGAACAGGAGTCAAGCAGCCTCTGTGCCAGTCTAAGCTCTGCTACCTTGTGGTACCAGCAAGACCACAGGAAAAAGAAGTACAGGACAAATAGACTATAAATGTCAGACCCTTCCCAAAGCCATTCCCTACATCATAAATGCTTTATTACACATCCATATGTAAAGCTGGAATAACATTATTGACCCATCTGCTAGGCTGTTGGTTTCAGCAAGGAAATTAGTACCAATTCCTGATTTAAACTTGCATTTCAGGATCATCACCAACTTATGCGGAACAAAATGCCTTCCATCTCTCTTCCCTCCCCATTCCATAAGCAAGAGGCAAAATGGCTTTTTAGGAAAGCGATGTAATTCCTGTCTGAAATTAGAGTCTGGTTCTTTTTGGTTCCTCCAAGCTATTTTTTTACAGTTTCTTAAGCCACAGATGAGAAGGAGAAAAAAGCACAACAAAAATCCAATTAAGGAAAAGCCTTGGGAAAGAGAAAGTGCTTGTTGTTTAAACGTGAGCTGTAAAGGGAGCCAGGAAAGGTGGGTTAAATGCAGAGCCTAAATATCCAGCAGCCATAGCTGTTATCTGAGCCTCTGCACCATTAGCGATGCAGCAATACTGGTTTGGGATTTCCCCTCCTTTCTCCAGGTTCAGCATGTGAGCAGGTTTCCACAAGCTCCTCGCTTATTGGTTTGATGAAAAATTTGTTTGAAAAATAAAACTCTGCGAGAAGAAAAAAATGTATGAACAGGCAAACTAATGATTTTAGAGCTCTGGAAAAAATCTTTGGGCCAAATTATTCTGCATGGGGAAAATTCATCGGGTGCCAGTGAAGAAAAAAAAGAAAAAAACAACCAAAAACAATAGCATTGTTTTGATTTCCACCCATTCCAGCTGATCACCAGTCTCCAGGCTGAGCCTCTTATTTTAAGGAGAGCTTCTTATTCAGTGAGCCACAAGCAGTGACTGCAGCGGGAAAGACGGCCTAGTTTTATGTAGGACGTTTCAGCTGCCAATAACAAGATGCTTTCTTCCTTGAACATCACAAAATCTACCCCATTAAACTGTGCCATAAGCGATACACACTGTAACAGGATTTCCTTGTACTCCATTAAACACAGACGACCTGAGACCCATTTACCCCATTTGCCCATGGAAAAGGAAATGAGATGAATCATTAGAAGAAGGAACAAGACAATGAATGCAAAAGCATTTGCCATTCATTCCTCACCTGACTTTTATACAGGCTCTTTTTCTGGCTCTTTGACCTGCATGTTTAAAACCACTCCAGAGGGCTTCTGCCTTTTTCAGTTTGCTGGCCTTTGTGGAGGGAAAAACTCTGCTTTATTAATTTGAATTAACTTGCAAAAGGCTTGTTTTCTCAGATGGTGGCACAGGTGCAGACGGCCACAGTCTGAGCACTACTAATCTGCTAAAATGCAGCCTATGAGAAGGAGATTCTATGGGAAGGTTCTATGGGAAGGAGACAAGTTTTATGCAGATAAGTGACTGAGTCTGCAAATAGAAAAGACCATAAGAAAATCAAACAGCCAGTGACACAAAAAGAGATAACAGCTCTACAAAGGGCAGTATTGGGTCCTATGTGTATATCTGCTTGATTATAGATTTTTTTTCCTCCTTACCAATCAGGATAGCTTTGGTTTTGTCTGCACCTCTCTCTAGTCTATCCAGCCCTAACACAATGGAAATGCCCGTTCCCTGCTGCTCAAAGGCACAGGGATCCCTGTCTTTGGCAGGGAAAACAGGGAAAGCTGATGCATGTATGTGTATGTGTGTGTGTAAATATATATATCACCTCTTCTGGAAGCTATGAGCACTGACAGGTCTTAGTTCAAACTGAAGTAGCTCAGGTATATGCAGAGATCTGTGTGTGTAGATACATACAAAACATGCACATATGCCTGTAGATTCCAAGCAATGTATTTCCATATGAATTCAGTTATCTCAAGAGGCAGGCAAGGAGCAGCCTCTGGAGCAGCTTCCTGCTGGAAAGAATATGGCTAAGAGTGATCTCTCTTTGGTCAATTAACAAGTGATGGGGTCAGATTGAGATCTCTGAGGCTTGCAACATTTAGTCTTCTTTCTCATATTATGCAAAAGATGAGACACTGATAGAAACTTTTCTCATGGGAAAACATGACTCAGTTTTCACAAGTGGATACCCCATGAAACATCACCAGCATCCCCTCACAAGTCTTCATATAACCAAAATAATATCACAAGTGGAGGCAGAAAAGAAGCAGGGGCAGAGCGGTGAAGTGGAGGTGGAAGTCATAAACTTCCTTTTGTGTTATCTGCACCCAGCTCCTACAGCCTCTGAATCACAACTGTGTGCACAAATAACTCCCAGTCATCTGCAGGAGATCACCACAATTGTAATCATCATCCTTTTTACTTCAGAATTTTCAGGGTTAAACCATTAGTGGCACAATATATTTGTGCACATCCAAATTAGACTTCTATCATGTGAGGTCTCATTCCCCTAACCTCATTCAACTGTTGAACACCCCTTGAATGTGGCTGGTAGAAAATCTAATGGAACAAACTAGACCTTTATCCACCAAGGGAGACAAAAAACTCATCATTCCTTCAGACCCAAGGCTGGATATACCTAATTCAACCACAAATTGCTAGGCTGAGCAGGGTTCAGGGCACAGCCAGGAAGACTAATTCCTTCCCGTGCAGGAATTACCATGTTAAACTCCCTGACCTGGGTTACACAGGAGGTCAGATTAGTTTATCACTGTCCCAAATTTTGGTCTCAGAAACCAGTTTCCAGTGCCCATCTGGCTGCAATCCCAGGTAAACATAAGTTAAAAAAAGGCAAGCGTGTGGTCAGGGTATCTCATTTCTGCGTACTGCGGTAGAAGGGCTCTCACTGCTGTCAGTAAGAAAGCAGCAGACCTTCCTGAAAACAAGAAAAACTTCAGCAGATGTCAGGGGGGACTTTTTAGGGTCAGCAGTGATCAACATGGTGCCCTCCCAGCATGGCTTTGTATGTATGCAGGCAGTCCCTGTTGCTGATGCAGAGCTCTCAAATGCCCTGAACTTGTTTAAATACAAAGAAAGTCCCTGATGGCATGGTGAATTCCAGAGGTGCAAACCACTGCAAAGGGCAACGCTGCCAGTTTGCTCCATTCTGGGACTCCCTCATGGGCGATTTCATCCCTGCTGGAGAAGGGGATGAGACCTTGCCCTACGCAGCCATTCAATAACCACTTCTGCTGTGCTCAGGGACTGCCCATACAAGCCCCAGAGAGAGGGTGAACAAGCTCCACTGCCTGTCTTCTCTCCCTGCAGCAGCCAGCCCTCAGCACACAGGCTTGGAATGGTGTATTCCCATGCCATGGATGCCCACAGCCACTCTAGTCCCACACATCTGAAGGCCATAATATGGCCTGAAGCAGCAGGTCTCTCCAGTCAGCCTAAGCAGCAAAACTTTATTTTTCAAAGAGCTGTGTGAACATCTGCTCAGTGGCTGCTCACCTGCCAACACAGCCAGCAGAGCCTGTTTCCCTGGTCTGTTGGTGCTCACTTCCAACTCATGCTTATCCCTAAAGCTCTGGAATCCCTTTTTAGCACCTTCTATGTGAAATGGTTAGGCAGATGGTACCAGCGAGGCTAGAGCTTCCTTTGGAGATGCCATGAAATCAGCTGTCCATCTGTGATTACCAAACACTTGCCTCTGTCCTCGTGTCCTTTCCCCACCCCTGGAAGGCTGATGAATGAACAGCAGAGCTGTGACTAAGGGCAGCATGAGCAAGCAAGGAAGCCATCAGCCATCTAAATCAGCTGAATCAGAAGGAGTGGGGGAAAGGGGAAAAAAAATTAATGCTATGTGAACAAGCACTAATTGCTCACAAGCCGCAGCATGAACATCAGGCATATTAGTGACTCATGGGTGAGATGTGTGACAGTGACTCTGGTGAGCGGTGGGAAGGGCTTCACGCCTGGGCGGCAGGAGTGGAGGGTGTGCAGTGGAGCCAAGAGCCTGGCCAGCCAAGTGTTTCCCACGTACATTCCTCTACTCTGTGCACTATGAAATTTGGTCAGAAGATACAGCATGGAAGCAGAAAGAAATTCCCAGGAGGAAAGCGAAACAGAAAAACAAAAGAGCATGGTAATTTCTTGCTTGCAAAGAGTGGTATTTCCATGTGCAGGCTTGCTCCACCTGCAATTTTACATGTGTACAGTGATTTCTGATATATGCCTCTGGTAAGAAGCTTGATCTGTCTCAGGAAAATCCCTTTCTTGTTAATTTATTATTTGATATATATGTAAAACAGCATACAATATAGCCTCAATACACAGAGACTCATGCCTCTAGGGCTGCGGGTAAAGGAAAGGGATCATCACAAGGGCTGAACCAGAGAGAGAAATAAGCTAACAGCTGAGCACCCTGGGTTCAGAGCAGCCCCTGGTGTTATTTTTGACATGATTACCAGCACTGTGGTAGAATCCACAGGCTCAGCAGTGCATGGTGCTGTACCTATACACAGCAGGTACCTGGCAGAGGGCGTCCCTCAATGGTGCAACTGTGCTGCTTGACAAACACAAAAATCCACCCTAAGGATTTTCAGAGAAGGTAATGGGAGCCAGACCCTTTGGCAGTGCTGAACTGGGTAAGTCCATGAACTGGAAATGCTCAAGGCCAGGTGAGATGGGGCTTTGAGCAAGCTGCTGTAGTGGAAGTTGTCCTGGCCCATGGGAGGGGGATTGGAACTTAGTAAACTTTAAAGTGCCTCCTAATCCAAACCATTCTGTGATCCTGTGTTTCTAAAAGTCACTCGATGAGCCTCTTCATCTGGACCCTTTGCAGCAGGAGAGCATTTTTGAAGGAACCTTGCCTGTCCAAGTACCCGTAGGCTCCAGACCTCACCTCAGAAGGCATCTGTGCGTGATAAGAACCGTAAAAGAAAACCTACTCTGTAATGAAGAAAGTATTGTTTGCAAATGATGACCTCAGAGCCTGCCACAGACACCATGCCATTCAATCCCCGGAGGAGGTGTGTGCTCCTGATGGTATTTCAGTCAGCTGCACTGACATGCAGGTACCCGCTGGGACACAGACCCCGCGCCCAGCCCCAGGGTGCTTGGTGCCCTCCAACAAAAGAGCAAAGAACTTGTGGATGAACCAAACTGAGATTACAAAAGAGACCAGAGGTGCAAACAAACCCTGAAACGCTACAGCAGCATTGCAAACAGTGGCCCAGAGCTCCCCTAGACAAATCACTTGCTGGGTATTGTCGCAGCCAAAAAGCATTGGAGGTAGCAGCCTGAAAGAGATTCCCCTTGCACAGCTCCGGCAGGGCAGGCTCAGCCCCTGTCCCAGCATTCCAGAGCAGGCAGAGCCCTTCTGCCAGTGCTGGCACATGGGATGAGCTTCACATGCAGCGAGCTGCGATTGCAACACAATGACTTGCAGTGTATGAAAATTAACCAAGCAGTTAAATCATTTTCCAAATCAGGTCCTAACATGAGACAATATGCAAAGACGGTTTAATAGAGGAAATGAAGGGGTGGAGGGAAAAGGGAGCAGCACTCCAGATGTGCTGTAAAATAAACCAACAGCGCACCCATCTTGATGGTGGTGTTTTTCCAGACATACTAGATATGGGAGGTAAATGCCAGAAGCTCAGGGATACCAAGAGCCCACCACAAGCTCACGGGACGACCCATCTCCTGTCTGGCTCACACGCATCTGGAACCTCTGTTCCCCCTCGGCGTGGTGTGCGGCAATGCCTCGTGGTGGCAGGGTCCCACAGGTTTTGTGTTGTGTTGGCACTACCCAACCTGGAAGCCTTCATGTGCAGGGCTGTCTTGCCTGCAGAGACTCCAAGGCAAGCCCATGGTGCCTGCAGCTCCCTGCTTCCCTTCTTGCTGCCTGCCTGCAAAATTTTCCAGTGGTTCAGCACATCTTCTGCTGTTCATCCTGCTGACCTCCGTACAAAAAATAACCTCTACCTTTTGCAGTGAAGGGGACACTTGCACATAGTTGACAGGCACCCTGCTGGCTCCCAGAGTAGCTTTGGGTGCTTTGGGTGCTCTTTAGAACAATAAACAGCCTTGGGCATCCCTTGTGCCTGTGAGTGACTGCCTGCAGGGGAACCTTTTTGTGAATGTGTGAGTTTTAGTTCACACTATCTCATGCAGATTCCCCGAGGGGCTGTAGGAGATGTGCAACAGCCCTTCACAGACCCTTTAGTTACGTGTTAATGAGTTACCATGACCCTGGCTTCCAAGTCTCTGTTCAGTTCACACCAGTTCCTCACAGGCAGTGTAATTTGTGCACCTCCACCATGAGTAACAGCACCTGGAGCTGCTGGCCACTTTTATACCACAAATATACACGCGATTTTATAGCAAAGAGATTGAGCCTTCTTACATCCTAGTATGAAATGAAAAGTACCCACCATTCTCTTTATCTCAGCCTTGCCTCTGGCTTCTCCACTGTCATTATATGGCAACAAGAACCTCTCATACTGCAGCTTCAGTCCTCTGAAATGTCTTTGCCCTCCAAGAATGTGATTTTCTAATTATGCCCTCCCTTACACCCCAAAAGATTCTCTCTTTTTTTTTTTTTTTAAATTGTGAGCTAGAGTGAGGCTGTTCCTGGGACACATGGGCAGGAGCACGCTGGGAAGGGGCAAGGTTTTCCTTTGCATAATTTCCACAGCTAAAGTCCTAGCCTGGCCCCAGACTGTACAAACAAGATGGGGAGAGAGTGCCTGACCAACACCTGCTGCAACCCTACTGTGTCTGGCAGATGGTGGAGAGGCTTGGGAGGAGAAACACCCTCGCCATGATGAAATGGGGTTTCAAGATCCTATGTCAAATGAAGCTGTTGCTAATGCAAGCTCTGTCTGAGGCCACCATAATGAAAACTGCACTGAGCACTGAGCTTCTGGTGCCACCAAAGCACTCTGCCTTTCCCAAACTTCCTGGGAAGTGTTTTGAACTTTATTTTTTAAAGTGCAATTAATCACGGAGCAGAGCTTGAAATGAGTCCAAGTGCAATAAAAGCAGCCGAGCAGAGCCTGCTCAGCCCAGTGAGCATTGTTCGCCACGGCCTGACTTCAGGCATCAGGAAACTTCCAGATGTGTTAACTTTGCCACTCCTGGCTCCTGCAGGAATCTTAACTGCTTCCATCTGTATGGGGGAAAGGCTTCAGAAAAGCAGCTCTCCCTATCCTTTAACTTACATTCCTCTGAGCACCAAGTTATTACCCCACAGGCTCTGCAATTTCTGCTGGCTTCACCTTCATTGACTAAATCCTGCACCCTGCAAAGGTGCTGATTCTTGCTGCTTTCACCCCTTGGCAGGGAGCATCCTGGTGGAGCCCCTGTGTCGGGCAGAGGACAGGCCCTCTCCATCTGCTCCTGTTCTGCATGTGGTTTACAATATGTTACAGGAAGGCATTTTCTCACGC
>NW_008693351.1:21775-37935 GCF_000695815.1 Acanthisitta chloris | reverse complement strand
CCTCGGACAGCGTGAAAATTCCCTTCTTGGTTTGGTTATTAAGATCTAGCGGTGGCAGCAGGCAAAATTATAGCCTGCATGAAATCTGAGTCTGTTGCTCTGCCATGGGTGAGGGGTGCACCCCATCCCATTCCAGGTACACTCAGACATCTCCTGGGCCAGTCCCAGAGCCTCTTCACCTCTTATGAAGGCCTTCAAACACAAAAGTAAATTGTACCTGTGCGAGCTCCCATGTTTTGTGCCCAGTGTCTGAGGTCAGGCAGCTTTGTGGCTGAAAGACTCCAAAATGGCACTTCCAGTTTAGCTGCTGCCCCAGGGAAGTTCTTCACTCAGCCTGTCTTTTTTTTTTTTTCCCCAAGAAGAGGACACTTTTTGCTGTGTGTTTGCCACCTTTTCCTCTTTCCCAAAGACTTTCAAGTAACAACCGCATGCATAAGCTCCATAGCTGGTCCTAATCATCTCAGTCACACTTAGCACTTATGAAGGACTCTGTGAATCAAAAGTGCCTCACATATGTAAATTAATCGACTTTTCACTCCCAAAGGATGGAGATTAGCAGGGGCTACACACTCCTGTTTGCAGATGAGGTGGCTGACACAGGAGAGGTCCATGGCTTCACCCAAGGCCACACAAGAGGTTAGTAGCACAGCTGGGATCAGAAAGCTCTGGCTCTTAAACTGTACTCAAACCACCAAACCTCACAGCAGAGGCAAATGGGAAGGACTGGGTCCAAACCAGAAGTGAGCAGTGCCCAGGACTATAAATAATTTCATCTGACGCAGCTTTTGTGAAGCTTCTGTAAAACACAGAAAAGGCTGGTGTTGTCCTGGGGTTTATGACTGTATTTCCTTCCGAAACCCTGCAGATCACTCAGCCCCCAGCACCCAGATGAGTCCTGGAAATGAAAACCCAGTGAAGCAGTTTGCGACCACAGAGACCTTGTCTGTGGTCAGGGGTTTGGATGCTATCACAACAAACCCGGTAACAAAATGCAGCTGCTCGAAAGCAAACCTACATGCGAGGCCTTGGAATAGCAGAGCAGTGAGTGAGAAACAAGGAGAACCAGGGCAGAGAGGAAAGGAGACACTTGACAAGAGGGGCTTTGGTAATCCAGGATCTCTGGGGATAGATAAAATGTGGTACTGGTTACCTACCTGGTAGCAATATGACTGTGTTTGCACCCAAATACAAAGTTGAAGCTATGTGTCCAAGACGTAGCTTTGCCTGCCTTATGCTCATGGCTAGGAATAAACCAAATGCCCTGCTGCTTGGAAGAGGGGGAATATGGCTCAGGATGGAGGAGCTCCAGTTATCTCGTGCTAGCATGCCAGAGCTGCTGCCTTCAGGCTGTACATGCCCCAGGGCCATGCCTTCCGAGAGGAGAAATGTTTTCATAGACACTATGCCAACTGCAGAGGCAGGATTCAGAGACATTTAAATTACTCATCCTGGCTTAAGACCCACAAGATGCCTCAAGTGACTGAAGTGTAGGCTGAAATACAGACTTAAACTATAAGTTTGTGGATTTTGGCATTAAGTCACTGTCCACAGAGAGGTCCAACGTGAGATGACCAAGTAGATAACCACAAAAAACAGCAGAAAAACTGCCAGATGGAGTTGTCTGTTCCCGAGGGATTTTGGCATCACTAGTGGCAGTTGATGCCCAAGCTTTATTATGACAATATCAGAGCAGAGAAATTTTGGTCATAGGGGGAACAATATCTATTTTTAGCTCATCTGTGTTGGGGATTTTTTTAGCTGTTTATAAAATTTACAAATCAAGAAGTTTCTGTATTCTCCAATTTTCTGCCAGTGCAGCTTCTGTTTTTGAGAACAGTCCCCAGTTGGGGAGCACTGGAAATGAGATGTGAAATGAGAATTCAGATTTTGTGAAGGGCAGTTAGCTCACCCTCTCCACTTTCTATGCAGGACAAATTCAATCCCTCAAATTTTCAGTGCTTTCAGCACTATTTGCTTAATCTGATGGAACAGATCTCTTAGTAGGAAATTAAAATGTTGTAGGGTGATTCATGAGGAAGCAGATAAAATACATTTAAGGAACTATGTTAGATTATGATGTGTCTAAACATGTAAAATAAAGCAAGGATTTTAGTATGCAGTCTATACAGAAAGTTGCAAGAGATTTATCTCAGCAGACATTCTAATTCATGTTAATATTGGGTGTAATAACAGAAATGAGAAGCAAACTGGAAGACAACACCTGTGACAGTTGTGATATAGTGGAAATAATTCAGCACCACTCAGTAAGGCTGAGCAAAGGAAACTGAGAAGTCAGGAAGAAGATGATACAGCAGAAGAGATTGAGCTGTTGTTCCTTCAGAATCAGACATGAGTTTTGTCTTCTCTGCCATTTCTTAGCTCATTACCCCCAAAATAGGCTTCAGCTGTAGTGCATTGACTCCGCAGAGTCAGCCATCACTGCTTCACAAATACCTTCTCATCAAGTCTTTCATTAAAGCCAAAATTAAAACCACTTGTGATAGCTCTGTTAACTGCCAGCGACCTGCTGACTGGATTTGGAAGCTAACACCTTCAAACACCTTCCCAGTTGGATGTTTTTTTCTTACTTCTTTGCCTTTTTTCCTTGGATTCTTGCTCTGTTTTCAGCCATATATCCATTGGTATCTCAGACATCAGCTCCTCCACAGTTGCACAGACTGCTGTCCCAAGTGGGCTCTGTGTAGAGATCTGTGTAGAGCAGGCAGGATTATTATGTTTTGAATGCTTTCTAGTGTTGGTTTTGTTTACAATGCTCCTCATTTCAGGGATTGCTTGAGATTTCTTGTGACTGATGGTGCTACAGATGTTGCTCCAGAGCTGTGATGGCAGCTGGAGCACACAATGTGAGAACTGAAATTCTGTTTAAGGAATCTGCTGTAACCCAGGAAAATAATATTGATTTGTCTCCCATCCTATTCAAATACGTGCATGTGGACACTATGACTGGATGGCAACCTCTACAACATTTATTTCTGCAGCTCTTCAATATACTTTAGAGGAGATTTTCTTTAGGATCCACATCAAATGGTGTTTGTTAGACTAAACTTGCTCAGCTGGCCTGATTCACTCTGATCAGATGTGTAAGGGTATGTTTCAATCTTTTTTTTCATGAGAGAAAGTAAATTTAAAAAAAAGAAGAGTACATCCCAGCTTATTGCTGCATTCTGCAAAGGTCTGTGCTCTTCACTAGGGTTTGTTTTGGCACACCAGTGTGTGCAGATCTGCACATCTGGCTGTGGGTGTAATTTCCAAACATGTTTGCTGCTGAAATGATCAGCATCTGATCCATTCCCATAAAGAAGTCAGGTTCACAATATCTTTTTCAAAGTGGGAGTGAAATAAAAGTGTGACCCAAACATCATGTTGCTTTGTGTAAAAGCACCCCATGGCCAAGCTTCAGGACCTGTCTCTGCATGCATGAGGTCAAACCAAATGGCATGCATAAAAAATCCAGACCTCATTCTCTCTAGGTACTAAGCTACATCCCCAAAACCTAGGTCCAAAAGTCTTTAGTTATCTTAATTTCAGAGGACAGTTCCTGTGGATTAGTGAGCAATTCAGTTACTCAGGCAGCCTAACACAGTGTTAGAGCCCCAAAGTCCCTAGGTACCTGAGCAAAGGGTCTTTCATCTGCTCAGCCACTCCCTGCTGTGAGATGACAGGCACTGTGCTGTTGCCTAAGTTCATTTGCATTAAGGTCTGTCATCTGTATGTATTTGCTTGCCCAAACCAGTGGGGTACTCAGGCTACACCTAGTTCACTCAGGCTGCCTCAAGGACTCATGCCATCCTTCCCCAGTAAATCTAAGTGAGGGGATGCTGGTGAAGTAAAGAAGAGGAGGAAAAGGTGCTCCTTTGCTTAGAGACCTTGAGAGACTCAAAGTTATATAGGCTGACAAGTGCTGAGGATCCAGACAGGGGTAAACAAGAAAACTTGATTCTGTAGAGTCAAACTAACTAGAATTCTATTGTGATAGCATAAAAAAAAAAAAAAAAAAAAAAAGAGAAAGAATAGCAGCAACCATAATAGAAGGTATAAGCAGGATGAGGGTGTTGATTCATGCAAACATCCCTGGGATGTACACACACACACGTGTAGATATAGATACATACATACACACACACACACACACACACACACACACAAGCACACTCCTAAGCCTGCAGGTACCAAAGTTGCATAGATAAATATCCAGATAGTTGTCACATGCATTTTACTTATGTATCATTTCACTCTCAAGGATTTCAGGGATCTTTGTTGACATCAGTGAGCAGGTGAAGCAAATAAATATTGAATATGCAGCTCTGATGAGGTAATCCTGACCCTGCTCTGAGCAGGGATGTTGGACTAGATGGTCTCCAGAGATCCTTTCCATCCCCAGTGAAACAACCTAAAACAACATGGGGAATCTGGGTTAGGATCAGATCCCTTGAGTCAGCTTTGAGCCAGCATCGCCTTGTAATTGTAAAGGGAAAGAATTCCAGCCAGGCATCTCACAATGGAGCATTTCTACCTGGAAACAGCCAGCTGCAACAGCTACCTGTGCCCTTCCTTAGCTCAGTGACAGGTCAGATCTGGGATGAGAGTTACATGGCTGAACCTGCCTTGGGAATAAAATGACATTGAGTACACCATTCAACAGACCACTTCTTAGGACATGGATGGAAGAAGAACTTCCCCTTTAGGACTGCTGACATTAAGATTTTTATGCTGAACCCCTCTACTTCCTTCTAAGGAACTTGGACTTCAATGATTTTCGTGAGTCACATTCTACTTCAGGATATTCTACGATTCTAAGGCTGGTAAAACATCATCTTTTTTCAAAGTCTTAAAAAAATTATTCTCAATGGGGCAAAGTTCCTTCTTTGGATGGGTGTTTGCAAAGATCTCACGCCTTGATTTGCTTCTAGTTGAATCCATAGGGGAAAAAAGAGCACATTAATTCTACAGGAGTGGACTTAGTTTGCTGCATGGAAAATTCCTCCATGTAGCTTTTAGCAAATTAGTGAATCTAGTTAATAATAATAATTTTTGTCATAATGGTTTACTCAGGAGAAATGATTGCTACTCCTTACAGTAAGTCATAACATAGGTATGTTCAGTGCTAGATCAAGCATACTCCAAATGGCAGCCCACAAATCCCTTGCACACAGGGACAGACAGTCATTCATACACATGTAGCCCAAAATTACTTGAGCCCATCAACTGCCAAGCAGCACTAGTATGTGTTGCTGCATAAAGTTATTCATGTTCTCCTTTCTGTCTTGTGTGTTGTCCTTTTTCAGGGCTTCCTCATTGCAACTGGTTTTCGGCTGTACACTGTTAGCTTGTTCAGATAAGACATTCAGATTTGGATATCTTAGTCAGCTTTTATAGTATTTAGCTCCATAGGACCTTCTGGTGAGGCAAACCAAGCTGCTTGCCTTAGAGGTTTGGTTTACCCCATCATAAACCTGTAGCCTAATGTGAAGGGTGTGTGTGGGGGTAGTGCAACAAGCCAGTTGGGAAGATGCAGAGTGGGAGAGAGATGCTGCTGCTGAGAACATTTCATCCACCATTCATGGGACAAAAGGTTACTGAGAGTGAGCCATAAAATGGCTCACTTGAATTATCCAGGCAAGATACACAGCTGCCAAAGGTTGTACATTAAGTATGACACTTTTTATGAAACTCCTTTAATGGAGGGTTCTGTATATCCTAAATTTTATTTTTCTTCTGACACGGGAAAATTCTCTTAGGCTATCAACATCAGCTGTTCTCTGTTATGCTGCCATCTGTTATGTAAAATAACTAGAATTCCTTTTTTCTCTTTCCCCAATGGCTTTCCTGTTTTTCAGCTTTGGTCAGCTCTGGTTAGTTTTGTCTTTTTTGCTTTCTTTTATGATGCAAAATAACTTTTTCCATGTTAAATAAAGAAAATATTGCAAAATAGCCTAAAATTATTTATCTTGATATATAAAGTCAAATTGATCTGTGTTACTCATTTGAGAAATACCCTTTGATCTGCTTTCTAGTTGCTGATTTAAACCACGATATATCCCAAAGCATAAGTGGCATTTATGTTGGGAGTTGTAACAAGTCTACTCCGGTGGTATGCTGGTGTATTTCAGATTTGAATCCAGATTCAGATTTTTAAACATGTATGAAATGCAGATGTGATTGAATTGCGAGTTCTGATTTATAATTTTGATTAATTCATTCAAGATCCAGTATTCAAATTAGTGTGCCAGGAACTAAACACCCATAATATTTATACTGCCAGTCCTTAACGGGGTACGTCACAGGTAGATTTGGACATTTGTTAGGTTGACATGGATTTTGAAAATATGTGAAATGCACTGTAAACCAGGCTGCACAGTTGTGTTGTTATTGTATTTTAATTAGTTTTTTAAAGTTAAAACTTTTCTTTTTTTTTTTGGTGACCCAGATAAGTTTTAGTATAAACCCTCTGCACATCTTCCCGTGTAGCCTATATATTCACTGTTTGTTTAAACTGAAGAAATATTCACTGCATGTGTAGAAAATGCAATTTATATCTGACCAAAGAGGTTTTTTTAACAGAAAGAAAAATGGCTTTTCTGCAGGTTTTCAGATGACTGTATTAAACCCAGATTTCAATAGTCTATACTGCCCTCAGAAGACAGCAGATGTCATGATGCAGTGTATATCCTTCTAGCTCTCCTTTATTCCAGGAATCTGTGCAGTTCCCTCTGTTCCCTCAGCTGGTGGAAATGATCTTGGAGTCTACAAACTCTCTACATCACAAATGTCACTTTATAAATGTAAGGGAAGGGGAGGTTTTGCCATTTGTTAGCCTCAATTTTGAGCTAGGTTTACAGGAGGAGGGAAAATGTGATGGCACAGGACCAGCCACAGGGAATTACTGATCCTTTGTGATTACAAAAAGGGGCAATGAAGAAAAGGGGTTCACTGCCTGGTGCAAAATAGTTCTTCAGATGTGAATTTTTGTGGAGGAACTGAGAAGGAAGGGGCTGTGGTTGCCTCTTGGAGCTGATCAAGGAGAAGCATAGAGGGAACGAGAGGATCTGCTCTCATTGGGGACTGTTGTGTCTGCTGGCCTCCAGCAGATGAGCTGGTGGAAATAGCACAGCGTTCATAAAGTTTATTGTTTTCTATACCATCTGACCTCATTTTTTTAGTCTTTGAGGTGAAAAGCCACAAAGTCCATGCAAAGTCAGCCTGTCTCTATATGTAAGTGCTAACTTGCCACCTGCTCCTGTGTTTACTGTGGCTCCACAAACTCACCCCCTACCCTGGATACCTGTCTGGATTTAAATGATCACAATGTCCTGTCTTGGAACTCTGAGTGTCCTAAAGGGCCAGCAATGGTAGACTTGTGGGCCTCTGCTTCTGTGAAGGACCAAGAGACAGAGACGATGGATCTCTTATCACTTCAACGCAGATATGTAAATTTCATCACTTAGGACTCAGCTTTTCTGAGCTTTAGAGTCATTGGAGGTAAAGAAATGGAAGAAACTTTCTTCTTATCTAACTTTGACATTTCCCTTTGAACAGGAAAAATACCACCTCAGTGTGTTCGTTTGACACCACAGAAGGCAGAGAGAACCTACAACCAACTTTTACATGCTGAAATTTAAGTGAAGCTGATTCCATCTGGAGTCAGTGCCTGACATGTCCCAGGAGGAGTCTGAGTAAGACACAGCAAAGCTGAAAGCTGGTGAGCAGTGAGCAGAGGCTGAGTACTAGGAGGTGTCCATGGGATGTTGACCGGATTAGTGGCATCACCACAGACCCAACCAATCTTGCTTAAATTCAGTCATGTGCCAGTCACAGACTGAAACAAATGCAGCTTCACAGAGATGTTCACTGTCACTCAGTAAGATCCCCTGGAATAAATAAGCAGTGTGTTTTAGAGAAGCTCTAGTTCTGCAAGAATATCCGGCATGGGTGTGTGTTCCCTGTGCAGGAATTACTCAGACTTCAGTCTTGTAGCAACACACTGGCAGACTGAAGATCATTCCCTCTTTTGTAAAAAATCAGGCTTTCTTGGACCAGCTGGGGAATTTGGCACCTTTAAGGCTACTAAATATCGATGAAATGACAAATATACACTTTTTACTCTATGCAAGCCCTCTAAGAATGGGACTACATATCAAGTGTTTACTGCATTATTTTACAGGAATTCTCCAGTTGGGAAACTGCTGAACAGCTGTAACTAGCAAGTTACCCAAACCACAGGGCTGTGGTGTTTGCTCCATGAGATGTGTCTTTTGGGGGGTGTAAAGGGAGTTTAGAGAGATTTGTATATTAGGAAATTTGATCCAGGACATGGAGATAAACCTTTCTGTTACATGACAGACACACTGAGCACTATGATGAGTTGCTGAAACTCCCCAGTCATGACAGCATAGCATGTTCAGTATCACTAACAGAGACAAGGGATTTATCAGTAGGAAAAAAACCCCAATAACTCATCCTGTCTGCCACTTTAGAATGAGATATAGTTGGATTGCTTCCTCCTCCACTGACTTGCAGCCACCTTCAGGGATGGGACTAGTGCAGCTGTTCAAACACCATGCAGCAACTCTAAACCATGCAAGGAAGTGGAGAGATTTATCATTACTCTTCATCTCTAAGAAATTCTAGGAAGACAGTTGAAATTACTTTACATCCCCAAAATACAGTGTCTCTTCTGACAAAAGTATGCCAAGGTATCTTCAGTGTCCAAGCACATTTGACTTCTTTGTTTTCTACCCACCAAAGTAAGGGCCCATCATTGCAAGTCTCATGGAAGAAGCAATATTTACTTTTCAGCTCAATTTTGATAAATTGAGAAATGAGTGTTATGACTGAGAAAGCATCATTTAATGGGAACACTGAAAACTATAGGCTCTGAAAACCACAGGCTCTGAATTTTATTTTTCCTAATATCTCTGAAAATGCAGAGAGTGTGCAAGAGTTTATGTGGAGGTCTGGGTAAAACTCCTTTTGTTTATGGCCATTTCTGACTCTTCTGTTGACACATTACTTGCTCACCTTCTCTGCAACCAATTTTTTGTCTCCAAAGGAAGGTGGAACAGTCATGCCCATGTGATTATTCTCAGGAAAATATTCCCAACTTGACAATAGCTTAGCAGTATTTATCTGACCATGAAAAGAAGCTGTTCTTCTAGTTGTGTTATAGAACTATGCTGAGAAGTTCACTACAAAGGAGATGTACACGATCATACAGATAACACATCTAGCATTGTACTGAAAATGTTTGCAGTTAATTTAGTTAAAACTCAGACACTGGGCTGGGATGGCAGGACTTCACTGCTTTGTTCAGGGAGCAGGACTAGCTCCATAGCCCTCAAAGCTCAAAGAAAATCATAAGCAGGGTGGCTCTTTTCTGCATGACCCAGACATGTTGTGCTAGTGATACCTATCATACATGCTACATTAGAAAAGGGTATGATCCTACAACTGGGCTTTGGATCTCTCACATGGGCTCTCTAACACCCAAGCAGAGCAGCTGAAAGTGAAAAGCTATCTCAGGCTTCATGCATCTTTGATTTTGGACAATGAAGCCTCCCTCTCTGCTTAACAGATCCAGTGTTGCTCCTGGCATAGATTTAAGCATCTGTAATGTCAAGGACTTGCAAAAATTCAGGCAGTGGAGAATAGCCCAGGGCTTCAGCAAGAACAGTTTAAATGGTATAATTAGGCATTTACTGAGATGTTTCTTTCTGCAAATTATATTGCCTGCTCTTCACACATGCTTACAAGCCTTTGTTAGTGGAGACATAAAGCACCATTGTAAATCCTATTGAAATATTCAACCTCTACTTAATGCTGGATTAGTAAAGACAGAAATTTCAGCATTTATTAGAAATGCCATTTTCAGACCATTACATGGAACCAGGAGCTGTTAATTACTATCCAGGTCCACTGGACCTCATGTGTTCTTCAGGCATGACTTACAGAAATCCAGCCTGGAAGTGCAGAAGAGCAGGGTTGTCCTGACTGACCACACTTCACTTTGCTGGGGACTTCTCCCTCAGCCTTCATCCCTCTTGTCTATGTGGACTGCCAGGTCTCCCTCATGCACTTACACTAAGTAGTCCCCATGTAGATTGAGGTCTGTGAGCAGTACTCTAACATATATATATGTAATGTTTTCAGAGGAATAACAAGATACTTGGAAGTGGGAATTGCCTGCTTTTTCTCTTTGAGTTCCCTGCAACAGGAGACGCTTACCAATCTACCAGGAGCCAACAGCTCGTGTTGTTCTTTCCCCCCCCCACCCTGACCTTTGTACAGCTCTAAAATGTAGATACAGTATTCCTGGTTGTGTTGAACTTCACATTCTAAGAGATGAAAATCTGGGTACTCTCCCTTTGAAAGTGTGACTTGCTGCAGGATAAAAGTCCTCTCAGGTGGTCTACTCTTCCAGAATAATTGCTCTTAATTCTGGATGTTTATTCTAGCACATTGTCATCATTTTCTTCAGCACTATTTTCAAGCAAATCTTTGGGGAGAACTGTAATCACCACATGCCCAAAATCTGAGCAGCTGTGGCTGGACACAGCTGGTGGGTGTCCAGGCCCTACTCCAGCCCTGGCCAGAGTGACAATATCATTTGGTTTCTGCCTGGCCCCTCTGGAACAGCCACAGGGTGATTATCACTTGCAACTAATTCACCCCAGTTTCCCACCTCCGTGAAATGAGTGCTGCTCTCTGTATCTGCAGAGTAAGTAAGTCAAGAATAACTCAACCTCAGTTATTGTGACAGTCTAAAGATACTGGAAAGGAAACCTAAGTTGTTTCAATTCTTTCTCTGCAATTTGTTTGGCTTCAGAAAGGAGGGAAACATGCAGCAGCAAGTCTAAATGTGAATGTTTTTAGGGAGGGTGAATCTGTGGGTGTAACTATGTCATCCAGTGTACCCACGTTCACAAAACAGGCCTATAAGCCTGAGAAAAAAAGGGCATAGAAATGGAGGAAAGAAAGAAAGAAAGAAAGAAAGAAAGAAAGAAAGAAAGAAAGAAAGAAAGAAAAAAGAAAAGAAAGAAAGAAAGAAAGAAAGAAAGAAAGAAAGAAAGAAAGAAAGAAAGAAAGAAAGAAAGAAAGAAAGAAAGAAAGAAGAAAGAAAGAAAGAAAGAAAGGAAGAAATGAATGGAGGGAAATTTATGTATCTTTTTTATAAATTATGAATTTCCTCATAGTCTAATTTTTATCACAGAGTCAAAATATTAAATTTAACATTTAAAATGTGCTTAGAAAGTGAAACGCAGCAAGTACCATAATGATGCAAATACAATCACAGACAGTAGTAGTAAACTAAAGTGGCTCAAGGGCCAGTTTTGTACACTAGAACCCTGCAACTCTTCATCCTCAAATATTGAGAAACAATATGAAGCCAAATGAATATTTCTGAGCCATTTTTTCTCTCTAACTGTTCAAATCCATAGCTGACCTCTGCTGGCCAGGTTTTTCCACTCTATTTACATGATCCATTTACAGAACACCACATGCTTCCCAGGAATAGCTGAAGCTGAGAGGGGATATTTTGCATATGGGTGTTTTGATTCCTCTCTCAGTGGGGTTTTTAAGTAACTGAGGAATCTGATCACTATTTCTAACTGTTTCCAAACCCTGAACAGACACCAGCCCTTTGGAAGAGAGATAGCATTTGGAGGAGTGAGGTGTATGACTGGTCTCCTGACAGATACCCAGGCAGCCTGGCCTCATTTCACTCACCTGCCTGGGAACTCCCTGGGTCAGGTTTCCCACGGGCTAACACACCTTACTGCCACCCAGCCACCAGGACAGCTACAGCTCCACTGACAGAAAAATCCCACTCTTATAGAATGCTTTGTGGTCAGACTATTATTAATACAGATTTTCATGTTCATGTTCTTGTTGTGTTTATATAAAATAGAATTGATTTTACTTGCATGTTTTAAACTTTTAGAAAGCGCAGAGAGAGTGTGGCTGCATGGGAACATGCTGGACTGGCCATCAAAGCAGGATGATTTCTCCTCTTTGACTGCAAAACTGCATCTGAAATGCATGTGATGGTTAGTTGATTAGTTTAATACATCACTGAGAGGCATTCACACACTGGGTGTGCTACAGGGACCTGGGAAAGAACAAACAAACCATGGTGAGATGCATATTGCAGAGGTACAAGTCTCCACAAACATCTCAACCTCATTCTCAGCCCTCACTGAGAGCCATTGTCTTGTAGGGAAGTGTCCCTCTTCCCAAGTGCTGCGGGGAGCATTTCAGCTCTTCAGAAATAATAACCATAAAATTTCATGTGAACATCTTACAATGACAGACCCATGAACACTAATCATAGGTAGTCTCTAAAAATAGCTTTAGACACAAATTTTAGTATTCTTCAGAATTACCGAGTCCTGTTTTAATAGCAGAATTCATAAGCTTCTGAGCTATAATATAAAGTGTACTGTGCATGGGAATTGATGTCTTTGCATGAACTTAAATGTGCTTTCTTCTTTCATGCATTAATATGTTTGGTTTACATTGTAATCTTTGGCTAGCCACAAAACCCTATAGACTTCTAGATGCTTGTCCCCTGTCAATGAGCCCACAAGACTTATTTCTTGGTGTTATGATATCAATACAACCTCTTATTTGCACGTAAAAAATCATCAACAGAAAGTATTGGCAAAAGTCAAAACCTGAAATCCTTTCCTGACCAGAAACCCCATCAAAATCAGTAGGACCAAAGATGTAAGGATTGCTCATGCAAAAGTTTCAGGGCTGCTCTTTCAATCTACTTATCTAAAAAAAATACCTGTTACAATGCATTGGATCAGTTTGCTTTGTGTCTTTTCTTGCCAGCATGAAAAATGCCTTGATGATTGCACAATCGCAGTCCTTCAAAGAATAGCTCTGATTTGACTTAAAAAAGCTTCACAATGCTGGCTCTGCCACACAGACTACACATGTCTTTGGGACGAATTAGATACTTTCTGCCTATTGAGCTGAAATTCATGTAGCAGTGCTCAGATTTTAATGAGCAGAAAATCTTTGTTGGAAAGACAGGTTAGACTTGATTTATTTTTTTTTTTAAGATGAGAAAATATTGTCAGTAGCAGAGGGAAGGAGTCAACACGTGTTCACTGGTTACAGCAGTTACAATCTTGTGTATGGAAAAGGATTAGAGCAGCATGGATTTTACCATTTGTGGAGCTGGAAAATTTAGTTCACAATGGTGAGTGAATGCCATGAGCTGTTCTCACTCCTATCAAAATTAAGGGGAATTTTGTCATTCATTTTCTAAGGAATGATTTTTCTTTATTTTCTTTATTCCATACCCAGGAATGTTACCTGAGCAGCAAGAGATTTGACTTCACAACATGTTCCCAGGATATTGTAACAAAGACAGTGCAGAAGATGTGATTTTAAAGATATGTCTCAGAACAGACACTGCTATAGGACCAGGGAATGAGCCTATTGTGTAGACAGCAGGCAGCCATGGAAATCAAGGACCGCAGACTGAATTTAAGTGATCTCCTACTGTAAAGCAAGAGGAGATGATGTGATTCATGGATGTATGAACAAGGAAGCAGTGAGTAGGAGTGGGGAGCTGATCTTATCTCTCCCCACTGCTCTGGTAAGGCTAATATTGGCATAGTGCATAAAGTTCTGGTGCCTGTATTTTAAATTGAAAAAGTTGGAGACAGGTCAGAGAGAGGATGAGAGAAAAATGTCTCTCTCTAGTGAAAGCCTGGAAGGGATCTCTCTGCTTACCTTATCAAAAAGATGGAGACATGACTTGATTAAAGCATACAAGTACCACCACAACAAGATAATACTGTATGCAAAAGATCCCCTTCATCTAGTGGAGAGAGCATAGCAGGAATCAACGGCTGGAAGCTGAAGCCAAACAAATTCATACAAAGAAACCCAGGCATGCATTATTAATAGTAAGAGCAATTAATCCTGGGAACTACTTACCAAATGTAGGGCTGGATTCTCTGTCTCTTGATCTTTTCAGATCAAGATTGGATGTCTTCCTAGCAGAGATGCCCCAGGCAAATCCCTGTGAAAGGGAAGCAAGGTGAGACATAATAGTCTGCGATATACCATCAGACCAGTTGACTGGATGATCCTGTTGTTACTACTCCCTGGCTCTATCTCTGCTAGTAAATTAAAGTGTGAGGACCCAGGTCCAGAATCCAGAACGTGATGACCTATGCTATTAAGTTGTTAGGATAGTCCATCGTATGCTAGCCCTGTCCCAGACGCACTCAGCACAGTTTGGGAACAAGCAGAGTCCAGAGCTACAGGAAATTTGACCATGGGTACCCTAGTTTGGAGAGGAAAGGAATATAATACTAGTACATGCTGACCAGGCTACGCTTTGGTTGGCAAAATCCATTTTTTGCCTGTGTTACTTGCAAAGACTTGATTTGGCTACAGCAGCTCAAGGTTCAACACTGACAGAGAGAAACGTCTGTGAATCAAATATTCCAGAGCCGCCTCTGAGTAGGTGGAATGATGTTGACACACTCACAACTTTGATGAGCTCTAAAAGGGAAAAAGGAAGAATGTTTTGACATATTTTGAATATTCAGAAAGGATAATTGTTTCCTGAAGTAACTGACATTCCATAGGAGTAGTGTATTCCTGCCAGTCATGTCCATACTAGATAGAGACATCGAAGCAGTGCTTCCCACACAACCCTCGCAGTTAGGCAACATGGAGCCTGATAACTGGGATCTTTTATATGTCAGCATAGCTTCTTATTCCAGTGCTCACTCGATGCTCATTAGCAGCATAGAGTTAATGTGTTTTGTTGTTGCTGGCGATGATGTACAGGGACACAAGTGCTACCCTTCAATGTCTCCTGTAATAGGAAAACCAGGAGTGCAAGTTCATTGCAAGATTTAGTATCTCATCTCAGGGGTCCCAGAAGGATGCTCTTCACTGTTTCTGAGTGCTAGAAGCATTTCTTGCCTCCTGAATATTAAACAGACACTAACCCCCAGGCTTTTTATAGAAGAAAATATCCCATATACTCTGACTAAAGCTTTAGCAGGCTCTAAACAATTTCTACAGTGAAATTGCATCTACAATTCATTTTATTCCAGCACTGTTGGACCTGACAGAACAGTAAATATTGTATGGGCCACAAAGACAGTTGGGCAGTAGTTGCTGGGCTACCACTGTGCACATCAGATGCCCCTAACGCATAATTTGGTCTATTGTGAGACATGGGACAAAGGATTGGCATTACAGCAAGCCTCTACATAAATACTTCCAGATTTTATCCCCATTTATAAATCAACCAACACAGAATCCCCAAGGGAAAACTATAGTTTCTTCTAGCAGAAGAAATAAAGTGAGAAAGACCAGGTGCTTTTGGCCCATGAGGTGCACAAAGAAAAGTGAAGAGCAGGTCTCCTCGCAGGTCGTTGTACAGAGACACTATGCAGCTTTACGGACACTGCATACCTCCAAAACAAATGTCTCCCTCCATGCTGAGTACTACTGTGCCAGGACTAACTTAACACACAGTACCTGAATGAGGGAGTTTAGCATCAATTCCCATATCTCCCCAAAACAGCTTCATGCTCTATGTGTATTGCAAAAATCTCTTGCCCAAGAAAACTAAACAATTCTGAGTCTTTCTGAGACTCTCTGAAAGGGCACTATAGCTGCAGCAAGGGAATGTAAAAAGACCCTTCTCAGCTCCCTTCTGCAAGCTAAAGATCCTATGCTGACAACAAGGTCATCTATCTCAGATCAAGGTTTATTATTTTTGTGAAACTCAGATCACTCAACACCTGTAGGCAATTTCCTAAGCATCTGCACTTTTACAATGTGAAGCCAAGGTGGGATGAAAGGGCAAAGCCCAGCTAGCTCTCAGAAAATCTGGCACTCCTGGGCTTTGCAAGTTTGTCTTAGCTGAGTAAAGCTGCCATTTGCAGGATATCCCTGAACAGCTTCTGGATTAAGTGAAGCAACATTGTGGTTGTGATTTTCACTTCATTATACAGAATACACTTATTTTAGAAAATTTCATTCACATTTCATCCTGACCTTAAAACACTACCTTGTCCTAAAAAGTGAATAACACTGACAAGTAGCAGAACAGATGATAGAAACACATGAGCAAGGTGTAGAAAGGCCCATGAGTT
>NW_008693351.1:0-21722 GCF_000695815.1 Acanthisitta chloris | reverse complement strand
GTTTCAGCAGCTGGACCACTGCCAACAGGCATTTAGGATGTGGCCCCCTCAGTTTTGGGGGAGAAGGCTGTTTACCTGTGTGGCCATGAGGCATGCCACAACTCTAGACCGTGGGGCAGAAAGCAGTCCTTGAACTATTTCTTTTATTCAGAGTGATGTCATCTAGGATTTATCTTGCCAGGACATGAGAGGAAAGGAGAAAATGAAGCTCTCAAAAGCAATTCAGATATCAGGACTTAGCAGAAAACAGTGAGTTATGGTAAAAAAAATAATTATTAAATTTATTACACTAAGTTGAGGTGTCAACACATGAGGCAAAGGACAAGTTCAGTTTTTATCACCCAAGACCTTCTTGGTGCCCTCTCTGGCTTCTGGATAACAGTGAAAATGTCTTTGGGACTGTGCTGTGTCATTTCTCACAGCACCGCATAAAAATTTTGTGCATCCCAGAACATGTGTCTGGCCAACTGAACTGAGCCCATATCCCTGAGGACTGGTGATCTGAATTGCTCACTGGGCTTCACTGACTGTACTGACAAGCTCTCCACTAACCATGATGGTCTCATATCTACAGTACTAGGTGTGGAGACACTGGAGTTCAGGAGCTTTAATACAGAGCTGAAACCTACCACAAGTTTCTAAAAGATTGATTTTTAAGTTGACAATAGTTTTCATTAATTTAAAAAGACAGACAAATAAATTCATATATTGGTCTTTTAATTAAGATTATTATAAACAAAACTCCCAGAATTTACTCTTATTTGTTCTATTCAAAGCATAGAGAGGTATCACAAATATCAAGGGCTACCAGTGGATTTCATACTTTGTGTCACTCTCCATTCTGCCATGCTAGGTACTGAAATTTTGCCTGTGTGAGATGGCATTGCATTTTTAGAGAGGATCATGGATGGATCATGGCTATGGATGCAGCACTGCTTTTTAATATTTTTATAGAGCATAGAAAGCAAAGGTGGTAATAAATTCCCAGGACATACCTACCCTGCTACTTCTCCCTCTATGATGGTGACAGTGAGTCTCCCCAGCTGGAGGCTCTGCAGTGTGAAAACTTCCAACAGAAGAAACAAAGGAGCAATTGTGAGAAGCGAGAGGCTTGGCAAATAGCTGAGTAAAATACTTTACTGGGTATATTCAGACTTGTGAAGCTGAGCCCAAACATGACCTGGCATCTGTCAAGACACGTCTGTGTCCACTATATGCTCAGTCTCATTTTCAGGCAGAGGAGCCTGACTCAGATCTCCTCTCTGCTGTTCACAGTCTTCTGTATCATAGAATCATAGAATATCTCAAGCTGGAAGGGACCCATAGTTGGGTCATAGAATATCTTGAGGTGCTGAGAGATCCTCCGAGCATCACTCACCTCATCATTGTCATCCCATTTTTTGGGGTCTTGTCTCCTTACCTTTGTAACACTTTCAGCATGTGCTGCTAAGCTAGGCCCCATTTTGAACTACACTTCCTTGAAAACTGGATCAACTCTAACCCAACCTCACATTTAGAAACTTGGGACACTAAATGACTTTCTCTGTGCACCCTGGACTACCAGTGTTTTACTAGTCACAGCAGCAAGCTTTAATAAAGTGTTTTAACAGAACAGAACTTTATTAGAGGGAAGGAAACAGAAGGAAGCATCAGCCTGGGAAATCTGAATTAATAGTCAGCAAGCCCCAGCCTTGCCCCCTCAGCATAGTTATTAAGGAATTAGCATGGACCCAGTTTTCTGTTTGCAGCTGTGATGGTGCCAAAGGGATGGCTGCTGCCCTCCTGCCTGCTCCCATTCACCTTGAAGCAAGCCTGTACTCAGGATGCTTGAGTGGGGTGACTGGTCAGGACCTTTTCAGGCTCTGAGTATCCCATGGACAATGTTCTCAGTCCTGCTGCTGGTGTCCCCGTGGAATTATCAGGCTAGGAAGATACTCCCAGTTGCCCCAGCCTGATGCCCAGTAGCCTCCATGCCACAGGTTTTGCCAGGAGGTGTGGTGGCTCATGCAATGCCATCTCTTGCTTACAGCTGGAGACCTGCTCCCATCTGCAGTCAACACTCTCTTAGGCCACCTCCAGGTCATCCACCCAGATCTGAGAAACTGAGGGCGACTCTTCCCCAGGTTCAGCAATGGCGCCAGTGGACTCCACATCTTCTAAGATACCCAGACATCATGTTTACAAACCTTCTGGGTACAGCAGTTCTCTCCTACTCTGTGTATTCAATGTACCAAGGCCAAAAAATGTAAAGTTTCTAGCTATTACTAATGAAAGTGACAATGATGGTTTCAATAATACAATACTGCATGGTCCATGAGAGGCTTATTGCTCTACCTAATGGCCAAAGGTGATGGGAGTGCAAATGGGGGCAGGCTAAAGAAATTAGTGCATGTAGTGAACTGGTGAAGCACTGGCTTCTTTGCAATGGAGCATGTGGACAATACCCACAAACCCTCTGATGCTCAAGAAGATGAATTTGTGCTCAGGCACACATTATAATCCATATAAGCTTTTGTACCAGGTCCCAGCATATATCCTCCCTCTTATTACTTGTGACAGATACTCTGAGTCATCTCTGCACTCCATACACACAGAGCAGAGTGTACAGGGTTAACTGAGCTCTTCACAGCACTCAAGGTTTTGAAAAATGGGCCATGGGCATTGCAGCTTTCAGCGTGTTCCCTCCTGTGTGGAGGTGCAGAGCCAGAGTGTGCTGTGGGTGGTAGAGGTAAGTGACATGGTACAAAGTTAAGGCTGGTCTGACTCTGTTGAAGCTGCAGCTGGATTATCAGCACCAGTGCTGGCTCAGCCCAGGAGCAGAGACATGGTGCTGTAGGGTATGATAAGAGGGGCTGAGAGATGCTGGGAGGTGAAAGTCATGACAGACCAAGCTGGCAGCACGACCCTGACAACACTCATTTCCCAGTGCCTGCCAGCCAGGCTGCCTAGCTCTGGAGGATGTGATTCATGGAGATACAATATTCAAGGGAAATATGAAATATTTGACATTCCCCCCACCATCTTGCAGCAAAACATGCATTGGGTTTCATGTCCTGCAGGCACCTCACTCATGTATGTCCGCATTCCTCGGAGCAAGGAAACAACCAGTGGTGGTTCACCAAAGAGAAACACCTGAGCATTGCCTAGGATGGTGTGCCAAGGACGGCGTGGGATAAGGAGAAGAGCAAACAGCCCTTAGCATCCAGTACTGGGCGAGGCCATCCTTGGGCTGAGGACATGCTGGCAGCCCCGGGGCATCAGGATGGAGTGACAGTGCCAAGTTCCTTGCAGCCAACAGTGAGAAGTCATGGGATGAAGTTGAGACTTTCCCTGTGGAAGAGCACAGGTTCACATTTAAAAAAACGTAATAAAAAAAATTCAATCTGCTGTCACATGCATAGCTTGGCCCTGTTGCAATCTGTGTGGGATTTTTGAGCAGCTCTTTTAGTGGCTGGGCAAGCATCAGCCATTTTGTGCTTAGTCACAAATTAAAGGATGTCTTATCTTTATTTTCCCATCGTTTGTCCTCTCTGCACCACATACAGCTTTATTCAACCTTACTTTATAGGGAAGGGCGAAGCACCTGAGAATTCACTTGTATTGCATCAAAGAGAATGTTTTAAAAAACTGACAACCTCTGCTCCCTTCCCACAGGGTCAAGGTGACTTGAATCTCTGCCTGCCTCAGCAAGGCTGTTTGGGGGGACCAATTTCTTCAGTTGTCACCCCATGACAGCTTTTTCCCTTGGTGAAACGTGAAAGGAAAAGAAATCACCCCACAAGTACCCCAGCAACTAGAGAGGGTTTAAAGTTTCATACAGAAAGCTTCTCTTTTTGAAAATTTCAGTTAATATGAACCAATATTAATTGCTAGAATATGTGTATCTGCTTTGGAGGGGGAACAAGAGAGAGATTTTTTGCTTAACGCAGGAGGAAATTATTCCACAAAGGTAGCTAACAGAACAGTGTCAAGGACGTTTGCGTAGGCCACAGTTCAAATATCTTCTCTACAAATAGCTGGACATGAGAATAGGGACTCGACCTTTCCTCTACCATCTAGATCTGAGTATAAAAACATTTCCTGTTCAGGCAGAGGTTGAACAAACAGAGGGGAAATTTTGGCTTGGGTTGAACCAAGAAACAGAAGTTTGGGGTTTCTAGAAAAGAGAAATACTTTTGTTATCATGTAAGATATTTTTGATCTAACCCAACATGTCTCTTGGAGGAGATAGACCTTAACCCTTCAAATGCTAAGCTTTGCAAATTTAGGGTAATTTTAAAATTCGAAATGGCTTTCTGTAATGAAAAGTTTTTGTTTAGCAAATGCCAGGAAGGAATACCAAAGTAATGTTTTCAAAAAATATGCCTCTATTTTGAGGGTCAATATTTTTGTCCAAAATTAACCCAGATCTATAATTAGATTTAGTCTTTCAAAAGTTGGTTTGGCTTTTTTTGGTTGGTTTGGTTGGGATTTTTTACTTGGTTGTTTTTTGTGGTTTTTTCAGGAAAAAAATTTACTGTTTGTAAACTTAAATTTAAAAAGCTTCCACATTCTCTCACCACACCTGGAATAACGGTCATGACCATTTGTCTATACTGGAGTAGGTGAGGGGCATCTCCCTCACTCATACTGTTTTTTCATCTCTAAAAATAGTGATTTCCTCCTGTAGTGAAACAAATAATCAGTTTTGTGGACAGGTTTCTTGCTGAGCTGTGACCCGTCTCCCAGTGGGGTGAAATCCATCACAAACCTACTTTCCCATCTAATGCCTGGCCAATGCATAGGAGAAGTTTATGAACAGAAACACTGTCAGCAAGACCACATGCACTTCCCAGTTCTCTGGCATCTCACCAGGCTGCAGACAGAGAAAGAGGGGCCAGAGGAATTATCTAAAGTGGTCGCACAGTCTCTTGGTGACCAATTCCTGAGGGAAGCAAGAAAAAATTGTACTCCGGTTTTGAGGCTCTTACTGTCCAAGGAAGAGAAAAAAACCACTAATGAATTACTTTTGGTGAGCTACCTGTAGGCAAATGCATGTTTAGGTTTTTGGAGCTGGCTATCAATTACACTGTTGTGAGTAATATCAGCTAGATTATGGCAATTTCGCCACTCCTGCAGACTCAGAGGATGGCAAGCCAGAATCGCTGCCCTTATCTGTTCTGCCTGTTTGTTCTTGTGAAAAGCTAGGCATAGGTTTTCGAGTGGGACAGGTTTTTGAGGGCTCATTGTCAACAGCTGTAAGTGCTTTGAGCATAGCTCACACCCAAATGCAGGTCAGTGAACATTATTTTCTCTTCCCTTGGAAATGTACTGGGAGATGCTGGAGACGCAATTTTATGTAACACAGAGCTGTGGTACAGCACTCCGCAGGCAATTTACTGGGCCTTGCTGTCTAGACTAGCATGAAGAAGCAAGGTTACCCTTTTAAAAGCTTAATTTTGCCTTTACAGTATGGTTGAAACAAGAAAGTTTTACACGATCTCAGCATCAGGCTTGCTGGTTTTCAGTGGCAGTGTAATGTACTGATGCACATGGGAACTCCAGTTTCACAGCCAATGCACATGCCATAAATTCACATACAGAAAAAATAGACTTTCTCATTACTTATAGGGCCGAGATGTTGTCATGCATATGATTGTATCTTTAGATTTTACAACAGTTTCCTTCTGTGGGCAGAAACCTTACTGCCCCCCAAACAAATATTATGAAACCAAAATAAATTCTGAGGGAATAAAAGCTGCAATATAAACTGCATAAATTCTGACTCCTTAGCTTGCATAATAAGCACTGAGTCAGAGCATGACCCTGAATGCTTGGTCGTTACCTCCACAGGTGTCATGGGGAAAGCAAAAGCTCATCTCCCCACCTGCAAATTCTCGAAAGTGCATGGTGAAATGCAACATCTGAAAGGACAGGACTAAGCTTTACATCACCTTTTAATTCAATGGCTCATTCACTCAAATGAGATTTACATAGACATTATGCAATTTTGCTGTACTCAGTCATCAGGGGTGTGTAATGAATATCTAACTCACAGCCTGCAAGCTTTAATTGGATGTAGATCATCTCATGACCATGGTCAGAAAGCAAACAGGGGGCATGCACCAAATGCGCTCATAACAAAATGTGTTGAAGTCTCTGACTCAGTTTTTGTCTTATATAAAAGATAAATGCTAGAGAATTGTGAAACTTTGTGAGTTATGCAAGAAGGGAGTTTAATTACTTTTACTGAACTTTTTTTTTTGGCATCACTCGTAGCTCTTATTTACTCATTACTTTTGAGTGCTTAAAAGTCAGAAATAAGACCTGCAGGTAAATTTGTCATTAATACTGCTTTTAGAGTAACAGAAAGCTAAACCTATCTGTACAGCTTATTTTACAGAGATATTAGATTTCCTACATAATATAATGAAAGAGAAAAACAAACAAAATCTTAGTCACTCATTCTCGTCAGAAAGATTAAATAAACATTTCTCAGCAATCATGTAACAGCACTTTTACTTCCAGTTGAAAGGTTCTCCCACCTTGACAAGCTCAAATGTATTTATGTTACCAAAGAGTATTTCAGAAAGTTATAACACACAGGCATCTGTTTTCCAGCCTGCGGTTTACTGGGAATATTGACATACTTCCTTGCAAATAAAAGGTGAGGAAAAGGTAAAAATGCAATATTTATTGCTAGATGTGCAAAGCTCTAATAATAAAAACATAACACATGGATTAATTGGGAAAAAAAAGCTATTTATTTCACATTTTAATATTCTAAATGAATCATGAAGAGAGAAAAACAGAAACTCAAGTATGCCTCTTTATTTTCCAAAGTTGTTCAGCACTAATGGAGTGAAAGACACAATGATTTGAATTTTTTTCCATGGGCATCTGTAACCAGTAATTCCACAGAAAATACCAGAAGAAAAAAACTAGTGAAAATGCACTTAATAATGACTCACATTTGTAAACATGGCATAAGCACTCAACACAAGGGAATGGAAGTCAGTTCAGAGAGTAATGGAGAGAAACATAATGTACTTTAGGACAGAAAAATGATGATTATTTCAAGTAATGCTGACCCCAGTCTCCTTTGTCCCTTAACATAGTCACTATGCCCATGGCAATGGCAGTCACCGGGATTGACTGAATTCTCAGTCACATTTATGTTGCTACTATTTGGTTTTGGTTTATTAGGTAGTTAACTAGTTGTGTGAAACTAAGTGAATTCAAGTGTCTGTGGTTATCTATACCAGTATTGCTCAATACTTGGGGTTGGGTCTCCATTGATTGTATTAACCAGAAGGGAGTACAGACACTAAATTGTGGCAACAGGGGAAAACAGTATCATATTTGCATCCCTGTATTTTTATAGCTATCAATTTCCACTTAGTCTGCACTCTACACATCCTCAGGCTTCCAGCAGTTCACTTTGATGGCTGATCTCAGTTTAGTAATTTAATTTCTTCATTTCTCATGTAGCAGAGTGATGGCACATATAAACAAAGCATGCCAATTCGATTTGAGTATTTTGACATCTCCTCTAACATCTTTACAGCATGAGCAACAATAATAAATCACTGCCATTATTTATTATTTGCACCCAAAAGCCTTGGACAAACTGTAATAACTTATTTCTTCATAAAAGTGATAATTTGTTCTCTGCCTTAAAGATGCAAAGTGACTATCAAAATAATCAAGTCACCACCCACGGAAGTATTTAAAAGAAAGACGTAGATGTGGCACTTGGGGACATGGTTTAGTGGGGGACTTGGCAGTTCTGGGTTAATGGCTGGACTCGATGATTTTAAAGGTCTTTTGCAACCTAAATTATTCTATGATTCTACAAATTAGCATAGCTTCAAGATTTACCCCCATAGCCAGGTTCTCCTGGTAGCCAGCAGGAGGTGACAGGACATGGAGGGTGTTTGGGGACTGAATGTGCCCAGGTGTCACAGTGACCCAGGCCAACGTTACTCCATGGATTACCAGCACCTGTGCTTGGGCCTGAGTCCTACAACTGTGGCATTTGCTAGTGTGAACACATCCGATGAGGTCAGGCTTCCAGCTCCAGCCACCTACCTCCAGCAGTTACAAACCAAGGCCCAAATGACATGAAGCTCACTCATCCCACCACTGGATATTTATTCAGCCTTGCCACTCTTGAGCAAAGTTTTCAGCTGAGTGGTGAAGAATTTGATGCTAAACACTGAAGCAAAAAATCCCCAAAGGCTAAGAGGCAGAGGCAGATCCCAGCAGTCTGCGGTGCCCTTGGCTCGCCTGCCCCCGTTTTGGGTTACACAGCATCGGTGACTCAGCCAGGGAGAGGGAGTGCCAGGAGGGGTAGGAAATAAATGTGTTTGGAGGAGGAAATTGAAGAAAGAAAAGTATTTTCTTTTGGTGGAATAGAGCAGTATGTAGAACTGCACAGTGGAAATTCAACATAAGCCTGGCACAAGCCTAACTGCTATGATCCTCACGACTGTCTTCTCATTCCTTAAGTAATTGAGGCTTCAGCCCAGCAAAGTATTAAAGCTCAGGCTTCATTTTATGCTGTCAGTAAGTGCTCTGCTGAACAGGGACTGAAAGTATCAAGCTTATGGCATGAGATTTATCCCACCTAATTTTAGACATTTGCAGTGCAGATATCTACACCAGAGCTAGTGACCCCAGGCTTTCCCCATTATGAATAGGGAGAAATAAGCATTTCTGGGGTGCTGTTCATTAGGCCTACTCTACCTGAGGGTGAGAAATGCCATTCAGTAGAACTATTTGCAAGCAGAGTTTAAAATAGGTAGATTAAATATAAACACCTATAATCCAGGTACCTACAGTCGTATACCTGAAACACAACAGCCTCTGATCACAGATGAGCAGGAAAAAATATGAATTGGAAGGTATCAAGAAAATGCCAGCTGAATTTTAATAGAGAAAGGAAACTGAAAATTATTTTTGCCCTGAGAAAGTTACAGTTGCAATTGTTTTTAAGACAAACAGAGGAAGAACAGAATAGGCCATTGTGATTCCCTCGTTTAAGGCATTATTGCTTGTATACTTCCATTGTCTTGAGATTGATCCCCTGTCTCCGTTGGTTACTGAGGGTTCCTGCTCACCGGCCTAACTTTTAGAAAGCTCCAGCTAGGTGAGGTTAATCTCCTCTTGTGGCAGACAGATATTTTTTGGAGGGAGGAATCCCAAACATTTGAGACATTTCTGCAGAATTATTTGACTCAGAACTCTCTTGCTCTGAACTTTGGCCACTGCTGTCCTTGCACAGGCAACTGGGATGCAAACTTCTGGGAATTACTGCAACTATGGGAATGCCTGGAATCCCTGTGGGAAATAACTGCAAAACCTTTAATCCTTGTTATCTCTCAGAGCACATATTTTTGTTTGCTGGATTTGCAGTGGGAGAGGATGACCGATCGGTGTGTTGGGCAGTAAAGCATTGCACTCTTTCTCTGTCCCTGCAGGCTGCCTCTGAGAAGATGCTGGTTCCTATGCAAACATCAGTGAGCAGAAGAGCAACAGCAGAGCTGGATGTGCAGTGGTGGCAGGCAGGGAATGTTTGGCAACAGGGAACACAGCAGCCACAACTGCAGCTGTTGAAAGTACAACACAGCAGCAATTACACCTCTGTTGTACTAGAGGAGATGGTGCTTAATCGTAGAATCACAGAATCACAGAATGGTTTGGGTCAGAAGGGACCTTAAAGACCATCTAGTTGTGACCCCCTGTGCCATGGGCACAGGTCACACCTTTCATTAGAGCAGGTTGCTCAGAGTCTAATCCAACTGGCCTTGAACACTTCCAGGGATGGGGCATACACAGCTAGTCTGGGCAACCTGTGCTAGTTCCTCATCACCCTCATAGTAAAGAATTTTATCTAATTAATGTGGTCTGGCAGCTATGGCAGAAGTCAAGGATGCCCATTTAAGCACTGAGTTGTAGGAGTAAGGAATAAAATTGTTTGATATTTCCTTTTATGAACAGTGGAGACAGACAGCTCCAGAAAACAATTCATCTTATCCCAAGGAAAAGATTTTAAATTTGTAGGTTGAAACTCTCTCTGAATACAGCAGCCTCTTTCTAACTGCAAGAAGATCACCAGATTCTATACCACGTTTAATAGTCTGGTCCTTAAAAGTTACTAATATAAGTATGTGCATCTTAACACTGGAAAATTCTTTTGCTCTGCACTTTGACATCTACTGAAATGAGGACCATGCTGAGATTGCTGCTTCTGTGTGCTGTCACAGGGCAGCTGATAACAGAGCTCTGGGCTCTGTGAAGCCTGCAGAGGGAAAATTCACATACAGGACCACAACAGGTCTTTCTGTTTTGACATTTAGAACTTTCTGACTCTAACTCACATGAGACCTTCTACTGCAAGCAGTAGCCTGGGAGATACATGGGAACCAAATCTGGTAAAGAGTTTATTTTACTTGGGGACAGATTCTGTCTGGTGTTTTGTGGGACTCGAAGAAGAGGAAATGATTCACTGACAAAGAGGGGAACAGACTCCTTGACTCAGTTTCCTGCTCTAACCACTAGACAATTCCTCTAGCAATTCCTTAGTGCATCAAAAGGATGGATTAGTTTCTTAATTCCTTAAACATCATGAAACGGTTTTCCTGTGTTGTACATTCAGGCTTGCTATCCTGCCCACTGGAGGAAGATCTCTAGGTTCTACTCTGTAAGTCTGTAGAAAAAGTACCAAACTCAGTGTATTTGGCCATCCAAATGCTAATTGCTAATGGAACCAAAGTGCCAAGTTCACTGTACTGCTTTCCTCATATATGCAGAGCTGGGGGTTTGGAGTTGATATACCCAAATCTCATTTCGTTCATAACATTCCAAACATAACAGAACACATGAACATATTTTTGTGCCTAATTTGGTAAGATTCTGGACAATGGTCAAGAAACTCAAAAGGATTATGTCCACATAAAAGGAAATTTCAGACATTACCGTTCAATTAAATCATTCGGGGGGTTCACTTTCCTTCCAGTAAATAGAATTTCTTTGTATCTATGACCACTGTATATGGTTTCTAGATCATACAATGATGATTAAGAGTGATTTATGAGGCCTGGATGCAAAGAACTTATAATTACACATAAGTTGTTGGCTGCACTTGAGAGTGCTAACTCCACTGCTACCAGATTTTCTCATAGATGTATTTTCTTTTATAAATTTTTTTCTGCTAAAGAGAAAATACACCATTTTAAAAACGAGTTTGCTTAGGCTGACAAATCAGTAGACTTATTTCAGAGGACCCCCTTTGCAGGAGTGTTCAGATTCGTAACCCAGGCACTGGTTCTCCTCGCAAGCTGATTTTAGTTTTAGGACTGTGCCATCTGCTGTTGGAATTGCAGATTTCCCTGGGTCTGCACGGGCTGCAGCAGTCAGCTCGGACAGCCTGGCCACGCGTGACTATGATTAGTCCCGTGTGAGGGACACGTTGTAGGGTGACTGTCATCCCCATCGGAGTCTTCAACCTTCCTAGGATCATTTATTTCACTGTTTTGAAGGGCTCTGCTTTGGCATAGACATGAAAAGGCTTCCCTTTGTCCCTCTTGCTGAGAACTATCAAAGGTGGTATAAAACACACAGGATGTAGAGTCATATTCTACAATATTGAATTTTAACAGAAAATTGAACCTCCTTTCTCCTCTTCAGTACCATGAGCAGAGAAGGTGTACAGACAACTGAGGAATGGCCAATTTCAGCTTCTAATCTTCATATTATATTTTAGTTTCTGTTGTTTATATGCTTGTGGGATCACAGAGCTATTAAAAACTACACTGAAAAATTGAGATATTATTTTGTTCTTGAAAATGAATTACATTCTTAACCACGAGCATCTCCTATCTGACAACATGAAAGTGATACTGCTTTGGGAAAACCGAAAATGTCTGTGCACTGGGTAGTCAGATTCCTCACAAGGGTAACCCACATCCTCTGCAGGAGCACTTCTGAGCTCAAAGGTCTACCAGGAAAAACTGGCTAGGGAAAAATTCCCAAAAGTATTTTCAATTTTAAAATTTCAACTCAGGGCATCTTCCTGGCAGTCACTGCAGAACAGGCACACTGTGCTCCATGGCTGTCTATGGCAGCTCAGGAAATCAGGTGGCTGGTGTATGGATGTACTCTCCAAAGGAACAAAGTCATATTTTGAGAAGCACAACTGATGTGGAACTTCTTAATCCCACTCCTGGTTTGTGTTATAGTTACAAGTGAAAGGAAAGGAAATATCTTTCATTTTAAACACAGAATTAAGCGAAAAGGCTTTTGTCGCTGAGAGCTGCAGTACCTGGCATCTTTGGCATCTAGACTGTATAATCAGGGGGAAGTATGTGCCTTGGGATCAAACAGAGAACAGCCATGCAACAAGCTGTTTAAACAAGCTGGTTAGAAATACTAAGAGACATGTACCTTAAATTCTGTTCTCCTTCAGGATATAGGCAGATTTTAAGGCTTGTTTTTCTCTCTACAACATAAAGAACTCCTAGATCAATAAGAATCACTAGTACTCAGGTGGCATGACACTGATGCTCTTCCAAGTACCTGCCCCAGAGGTTTTAGGTGTCCATCAACAGCTCCTGCATTGAAACATCACCCCACTGGCTATGCCAGCCAACCCCACTGACCACGTTAGTCCACTCCACTGGCCACAACAGCTGACCCCGCTGGCCACACTAGCCCATGGCTCATGGAACCTGCCCTGATGCTACTCACAGGCACAGGATATTCAGAAGTTAAAACTGAGGCTCTAAGGGAGAGCAAAGTGTGGTGTTGCCTTTTGTAGCTCATGGGCTGGCGGAGTTTAGGGATTGCTTATCTGAGGAGACAAGGAGATGAAAGATGTGAAAGCAAAGCCATTAGTTCCTGAGCTGAAATGGCTTGACCAGCATTATCCAGCAGAGCTGGGAGGTGAACATGGCCCCCAAGGGGCATGTAAACCAGAAGGTTATGTTTTCTAGTTAAGAAATAAATTAGAAAATATCAAGAACAGAAATAGAAAAATCCCTTTTGCAGACTGAAAATGCGGCTAATACTGCTGTCCTTCCCCTGCCTCATTTAATCATCTTAGAACTTGCTTGTAACAGCAAATGATTCATTTTCAGATAGAAACATGATGAAGTGGCAGCTGAGATCCTTGACATAATGATGGCCAGCATTTCCTTCCAGGGCTGAGCTTTTCTCACAGGACATGCCATCCACTCCAAACCCTTTTTCTATGGGAGCTGCCTTCTCCCATCCCTGGCTGTAACCTGAGGCTAGTTACAGAAGAGCTGTTAAGAGGTATGTTGAAGACCTTTCCCTATTTCCCTGACTTCAGGAGGTTTCAGAGCAGGCCTTGGACCAGCATCAGGACTACAAATAAAACAGGAGGGCTGCAAGCAGGAGGCAGAAGTAGCTGTGATTTTTGACTACAAAGGCTTTAGTGAGAGCAAGCCATGGTGGGAAGCGAGCTCCTCAAACAAATGTCTATGCCTTGCTGTGAAGGCCTACCTTTTCCAGCCTGGATGTTCTCCCGAGACTCTTTGCTTCCCACATTCTGAGCTAGGCTTAAAAATAGGACTGCCTCTGATCCATGCCAGGTAAACAGATTTTATTTTCCTGGTTTGCATGTTTGAATAGCATCTTTTGCATGGTATCTAAAGACCGGCATAAACTGCAGGCAGCACAGTTGATGAAGGCTATAAAAAGAGAGATCTCATCACCTCATACAGTGAATTTAAGCTAAATAGCCTAAATTTAGAAAAACGTTATGTGAAAGGAACAGCTAAAAGACTTGAACTTGGTTTAAACACACACTCCTGCAGATGCTCAGAAACTTACAAGGCACTCATTTCTGAAAAATACCTACCAAATGCAGCCCTCCCTTGTGGAATGCTGCATTATTTGGGAAGAAATGTGGATGAACAAGTAACCCTGTGGATAAGAGTCTCCAGTAGCACTGCTGCAACAGCATGTTGCTGTATGGTATGGCTGGGAGACTGGTGGGATGGCTCTGAGTGCTAAATTATGCCATATTTTAAGAAAGACAACACCAGAAATGAAACATTATCAGTCTAAGTTACAATATAGTTGCCATAGCAATTATAAAATGAGAAACCATTGCTGTCATTGATTTCATTGTCACATGCTTCCTCGGTTGTGGAAGGAGGCAAAAAATGTTGGGTTCATCCCAAGTGGCTGTGGTTTTTTTATGCAGGGTGAGCAGAGGATCAACAACCCAAACAAATCCTGGCTGGTTGGATCCTTGGGACACAATTCAGGGACAGAAGCCTGTGATTTAGACAAACCTTTGTGTTAGCACTCCCATCCCAGGCAACTGCTGACTATGGAGGAGACTCAGCCCTTTGCTGTTACCCCTGCCTTGAAGGAGCCAGGGTCACACATTTGGTCTTATACAACGGCCAGCAAGCTCCCTGGGCCTACAGGATTCACTCTAAAGAGCTGGACGCTCATTTCTGTAGGTCCAGGAGACCACAGTAATCCACAATGATTGAATTCTGGGGGCTTATCTCAACAGCAATGCAGGTATAAGGAGACCTGGGTTAAAGGAAGAGAAGACAAAGCAATAAATCATCTACAACCAGGTTGCACCTGTAGAGCAGTAGCCCTATAAGTCTCAGGTCTGAGTCCCCATGCTGAGATGATTTGCCCTGGCTCTCCTGGCTGTTCCTCTGAAGCATGAACTCTGGTGATGGGCCAGCTCTGGGTATCTCACTGTGGTCTTTTACAGTCAAACTCACAATTTCTCTGCCTCAAATGTGAAAACATTAAACACAAACCAGGTCTCAGCAAACAGCTGCAGGTATAGTCTGGGCAGAACAAACAGGCATGTACCTACAGAGCACCATGTAAATACAGACTCCATAAGCTACTTTTATTCTCAGGAGGTATGCCAGGAATATAAGAAATCAAATCTATTTATAATAATCCTTCATTATAGAAAGTGACATTCAGTGCAGCAACAAATTTTAATCCACTGATCAAACCTGCCACACAGATATTATGGGACAGACCACCTGCAAGCAACACTAACACATCAGGATTTTGTTTGCTAATGTTGTCGCATTGACCAAGGCCATCAGCCTATGCAACAACCATAAATCTCTTCAGTGTCCTCAAAAGATCTATCTGCAAGTGCTCTAGATTCCCTGTTGATCACAAAAAGATTAAACTTCTTCCCAACACTATGATAAGATTAGTCTGAGCTGACAAGATAGACTGTGCAGTAGGAATATTATTTCCCATTTGCAGAGGAAGAAACCAAGTGCAGGGCAGTCACCTCCTGGCAACCAACAAGTCCTGCTGGTTTGTAGATATCATTTACTCTAGTAGTCCAATATATATAATTTTAATTGAAATTAGTGAACTCTCTAGGAAGCAGGAAAAACATAGGCAGCTCCACTGGTGCCCTTCATGCATCGGTGCAGAAAGGGGAGCTAAAATATATCTATATATCTATAAGCTATATATCTAGAAACAAGTGAATTGGTACAGAGGCTGAATATCAGCTCTGCATATGACAACACAGAAAAGGGACATCAAGGGGATGTGGCAAAATAAGAGTCTCCCAAAAAAAAAGCATGAAACCTGGTGGAAATGCATTTTGGTAAGAAACATAAATACTTTTAATATCCTTTATTTATCAGAAGAGAATTTAATAGGTGACACTGAAGCACTTACTCAGAAAGAACACAGCAGCTCCAAGAAGGATATCTCTGTCGAGCAAGTCACGGAAATCAGTGGTGGGAAACCAAAACTAGATAATATTAAGTTAGCAACAAGATGTTGTTTTTTTCATGTGGAGGATGACTAAACATGAGAAGAAACCATGGAGGATGTGGTGGATGTGGTACATTTTTCTGACCTTCCTGTCTCCAAATCAAAGTGGAAGATCCTCTTCAGATACAGAGCTTATGTGAGCACATCTAATGAAAACTGTGGCCTTTGATACCCAGATCACATGAGAATATGGTATTGCCTGAACACTGCAGCACAAGCCACACTTTTATCAGTGGATGCATATTCATACATTTTTGACAGTAAAGCCTCCCTGAGGGTAATGATTGCTTCTCTCCAGTGTGTCAGCTGCATCTCTCTTAATACTGTTTTTGATAGCAATAAACTGTGTGTCATCACTCATTTACTCCATGTTCACTGTGTCATGTGCCAGTTTGGAATAAAAGCAAGTTCAGACACTTATCTTGATTTTAGGAGACTTCCTTGTAGGCATCATGTTCCTGTAAAAATGTGCTGCTGATCACTGATGAAGGGACCTAGGAAGTTTTTAAAGCAAGAGCTTGAACTGCTTGTCAAAAGAAACAGCAAATTACCAGCTGGTTTCCCCGACAGCTGGATCTGAGATGCAGGCTGAACAGCACTGAGAATAAGTATTCATGTAAAGAACATAACAACAGTCCTGACTTTTGCTGCTAAATAAATCACTTTTTTTTGTTTAGTATAAAATATTTCTAATGGTATGCTGTAGGTTGCACTCACTTGTTTTTTTTTGTAGAAGGGAAGGGAATAAATTTTCCTGCCAAACTCCCAAATCTTCACTGCCGATGGGATGTGCAGAAAACCTAACAATGCTGCTGTATATTCAGGAAGCTTTCCACAGGATTCCACCTAGGGGAAGACCAGGTGCTAAGGGTGTGAGGGAGACCTGGGGCATTTAACAGCTTCTTTCTGAAGTGTTTGACAGGGATGCAAACCTCTTCGCCTTCAGGAAAGCCAACTATGAATACTTTTATGTCTACTTCTGCTTTGCTCTCAAGGTCTTTGATTTTATCTTTAAACCAGCAGTGTTTATGGTTCTCAAGATGATCGTGTTCTGCTGAACAAGTTCCTTTGTCCCAACTGTTGCTGACAAATCTCCTAGTGAAACAATTTTACTATTCAGTAATTTCAGTTTTGCCTCCAACTTTTTGTCTGTATCCTTTGAACTGACACTGCTGCATTAATGCCTGCTATGGCTCTGCCTGCCATGCATGTCATTGCTATAGTCCATTAAAAGCAGTTGCAGCCGTGCTTACCGCTGGCTTCCTCCTTCCTTTGAAGCCCTTTTCTTTGACTGGTCTTAATTAATGCATAGGCTGGGAAAGTGCCTTCTTTCCTCCTTTCAAGATGTTTTTGTTTCTTTGTTTTAATTTCATGTCTTTGGCTGAATCGATGTTTCCAGTATGTTCTTTATGAAAATGAAAGGGAAATTGAAGCTTGCACAACTTTTTAGTGGTGAAAGAAACCCAGGCCATGGTTTTTCTTTGACTGCATTACCATTGCGTGCTTATTTGACTCCATTTCTTCTCCCATTCAGGAAAGCCAAGTAACATGATTAAAGTCCTCTTCCAACTCAAAGACTTTGACAGCAAACAAAGATGGATCACTTACCAACCGGATGAATCATGTACAGGAAACCAAGGCAAGTGTTAAACATATTTACTAGGGGAATCAGTTAGGAATGGTATGCCGAAGATCTGCAATTAATTAACAGCAGTTCCCTGTACTGAAACAAGAGATTGAAAAGCTATTAGATAATTAGTAAAATTCTATAAAGCTGCATTCCTCAAAGCACAGATGCCAAAAGGAAATGCCGGACTGCTAGGCCAGATACCAACTTGTCAAGGAATTAATCATCTTATTTAATGGCAAATACCTGGCCACGTGGGCAGCCATGCAAAGAGCTGAATAGTCTGAACAGATGGAGCACTCCTCTCTCATTACTGGTTATTGTCACACTGCTGCCAGGCGTGCAGCTAGCACCTTGCTCAGTTTCCTCATCGACAGGCTAGGCAAGCTCAAGTAATTCATCAGCTTTATGCATGTCCATGGAAAGCCACTAGTGCGTAAGGGCTTCAGACAGGAGGAAAAATGTGAATTTCACAACTATGTGATCAATGCATCTCCTGCACATCAGCAGATGAACCTCAGGGTTTGGTGCAGATGTCCCTTCAAGCCTGTAAGCAAGCGGCGGGTTGTGAAACCATCACAGCCTGTAAATGAGCTTCATTACAGCAGAGCAGAGGGTCGCAGCCGGGAGCAGGTCCCCGCGGCAGGAAACGTTGCAGGGGACGCGTCCTCGCTCAGTGTTGGAATGCCTGAAACAGAGACCTGCGCTTTGATCTCAGCCTCGTCCAAACATCCTCCCGCCCGCATCAGCACAGCACAAAACGACTCCCAACTACAGGCTCAGAAACAGGCTCCGGAAAGGAGAGCTGTCCTGTGTCACTAAACCGCTGCAAACACCCATCCCTTCCCCACCCCACCCCCCGTTTTCTAGGCACTGACCACAGATTCCCAGTCTCTGAGAGGGGAAAGCAGAGCCTTGTCATCATACGAGAAAGGTCTGTTCTGAACAACCTGGCCAGCACCAATTGCTTCTCGTAGGGAAGACACAGCTTGTTTTCTGCCCTTACTCGATGCTTTCTGAGCAGCTGTTGGAAACAAAATCACCTGCCTTCTTTCAGATACAGCTTTCTGAACTCCTAGTTAAGGGAGGCTGAAAAAAAGAGTATTAAATTCTCTCAAGGGGTCTCCTCACTGCCCCTCAAAAGGTGTTTTTGCTGGGGCACTTTAAAAGCTTCTTCTCTGACCTGTTTGAAATCACTAAGTTTTCTGTCACATCATTGCTGGTGATTAAACACAAACAGCATCAGGGTAAGGCATTTCTCTTGCCTTTTGTGCATGACTCCATAAGGCTACTGCTAATACATCAGGTCACAACCTTGTAATTTCTGTGAAAAGTTATCAAAACAACTATTTTGTTCCTTTTTTAGAATAATTCTTTCTTTTTCACAATTCAATAGAAAATGGAAATAAAAGTTTATACTTTCATGTCATCTAGAAAACTTTGAGTTGCCTTGACCATGAAAGCTGTCCAAAATGAGATTGCTCCTTTTTTGTTAAGTTGTGATATGGTTTTGTCAAAATCAAACTGATTTAATGAGAGATTTAAATGTTAATAAGAATGGATTTTTCTCCAGAAAACCTCCCAAAGCCTACTTTCATCATTTCAGCACCTCGAATGACTAACTCTGCACACAGAAGCAGACAGGTTTGAACAGGACCCATCAGGCATTAGCAGCTGCACTATTTTGTCACTGACCATCCACCACATTTTCAGTTATAACAAGTAGGTGGTTCTGGTTCCTGATTATTGGACTTTCTGTCCAAGTCTGAATGGAGAACAACTCCCTGTTCGTGATCTGCAATTCATTTGTGTCACATATAAAAGGAAAAATGTCTTCTCAGGCTTGCAAAAAAATTTCAGGCTTTCCATATAACACAGCATGACAGTAATTTGTGCTACTTTCATAGAGCAGGAGTGTGATATGCTGTTATTTTTTTTAAGTGCACAAGTGGCCAAGAAGGCCAATGGCATCTTGGCTTGTATCAAGAACAGTGATGCCAGCAGGACTAGGGAAGTGATCTCCCCCTGTACTCAGCATTGGTGATGCCACACCTCGAGTACTGTGTTCAGTTTGGGGCTCCTCACTTAAAAAAGGACATTGAGGGAATTGAATGAGTCCAGCAAAGGGCAATGAGGCTCATAAAAGGTCTAGAACACATGTCATATGAGGAATGGCTGAGAGAATTTGGTTTGTTTAGCCTTGAGAAGAAGCAGCTCAGGGGTGACCTCATCACTGTCTACAACCGGGTGTCTACAACTGGTCTCTTCTGCCATCCCTGCAGTGAGAGGACTAGAGGGAATGGGCATAAGCTGAGACAGGGGAGATTCAGATTAGATGTTAGGAAAACCTTTTTCACTGTTAGGGTGGTCAGGCACTGGCCAGGGACAAGGTGAAGTCACCATCCCTGGAAATGTTTAAGAGGCATCTGGATCTGGTGCTGGAGGATATGGCTTCAGGTTTAGGGCTTACAGCAAAGTGACAAGCTAATGGTTGTACTTGATAATCTTAAAGGTCTCCTCCAACCTTGATGATTCTATGATTCTAAATAAGCCTGTAATAATAGCTGGTAAAAAAGTCTAATATGATGATGCTTATCTTGAAAATATACGTCATTAGAGGCCAAACACAGTAAATGCCTTTATTTTGTGGAAGAAAAAAAAAGCAAGGAACGGTGCAAAGCAGTAATCTCATAGTCAATTAAGCAGTGCTGACTCCTGACTCCTAAAATGTCTTTCAGCTTATGTTTCCCTGAGGAAAAGAAAAACAAACTAATTTAGATGAGCTGAAAGCAGTGAATTTATTTATGACACAAGGTATAGACTGTACACTTTTCAACAGCTCACACCTGGAGAGATGTACACTCATTTTAAGAATAATCAGGACAGGAAAAAATAAAACACAAGTATCTAAACTGATCACATAACTGCCATTTTTAACTTCAGGAGAAGTCTCCCTGTCTCTGACATTTGCACATGACTACTCAGTTATCAGCTCAGTGCTCCAGATGAGTACAAGATATACATACTTTCACAAGAAATCAGTATCAGGGCTAGGAACAGAAACACTCAAATTCTTGAGGTTTCAGACCACAAGTTCAGTCAGTGCTGAATTTTAGCAGATAGGCAGTATGAGACACAGACAGAAACCAGATAGTTTGTGGGATCCATGTTTAAACAGAAGGTTTCCATCCCAACAGTATTTGAAGTACCACCATACCCCACAGCTCTCTCGTGTGTATTAAGCAGTTCTTCTTCTCCTCACAAAGCCATTCAGCACATCGTTTTATCAACAATTCTCCTGTATCTTGTCTGGAAATGTCTAGAGTGCTATACCACCTTATTGTGCTTTCAAAACCTAGATTTATTCAGGATGAATTTATATTAGGTCTAGGACATGGGAATAATAAATCTTTCATCTGTGAAGAGTTGGTAATCCAGTGGAAGGATGGTTAATGAGCCTTTCCACTGCTGTTTTATCCATGGGTATTTGTTTTAGTGTGAGCTCCAGCACCTGGATCTGAACTCAGGAGAGGGCAGTGCCTGCTGGGTGTGAAATAAAGCCCTAACAGATAAAATCCATTCCTTTACCAGCCCCTTCTCTGTACTGGATTCATTACAAACATGACTTTTTTATGCTGCTCTAGTTAAATAAGCTTTATTTACTATATTTTATGTGGTAATGGCCCCTGGCCCTGGTGAGTACCACTGAGTTTGTGCCAGGTGAGAAACGTAAACATACCGAGACACACTCCTGAATAAGGGGCTCACTCCTTCCCTTCACAGCTATTCACTGCTTATTTATTCCTCAGAGGTTGTCTCTCTAGATTGGCTAAGATAAAACTCAACTTGTCACTTTAAAAGAAGCTCAGTGACTTTGAAAAATAGACTTTCTGAAAGCATCACCTGCACTTATTCATCAGGTGGGTGGAGAACTCTTCCACCCAGCGCAGCAAAGATTGTTGTGGCTCGAGGCGCATCTGCTGGCGGCGATGGATATTTCCCCGAGAGCGCATCAGGCGCTGTGCTGCATGGCAGCGCTTGTCATCATCACAGCAATGGTGCTCGAGAACGACACGTTTGTAACGGTGCCTGACAACTGAAGTACAGCCCTAAACACTCTGCTGTCTAGACTGGGGCATTTTGAAAAGGCATCACTCGCGAACATCGCCGTGTATCCCGATCCTCGGCCAGACCGATGCGCGGAGCTCCACAGCTCCGACCCGCGCCGCGCTCGCCTTTCATCGCGTAACACTTGCTTTGATCCCCGCGCAGGGAAGATCCATCCCGTGCGTTAACCCCT
>NW_008693350.1:98898-99147 GCF_000695815.1 Acanthisitta chloris | reverse complement strand
CGATCTCCGTTCCCTTCCCCCTCCGCGCTGCTCCGCGTCGCTTCTGCCGTTCCTCCAGGAGAGGGAGTCCTTCCCCAAGCGATCAGGGGCAGGGTGCGAGGCGCTGCCTCTCCGGGGTGGTGGCAACCCGAGAAAGAAAGTGCCTTTTGTCTGTAGTTCTCCTTTAGGGCTTCCCCCCTTGTAGTACACGGCGGGGAGGGAGTAAACAAACTGCCTTAAAATCCGAGACGTAAAAGATGTCCTGGAACT
>NW_008693350.1:64213-98870 GCF_000695815.1 Acanthisitta chloris | reverse complement strand
ACGGATGAATGGTTTACTTTTAATCTGTGTGAATACCATAACCATTTTTGGATAAGAAAATCTCTGTTAATACGACTGAAACAAAACTCGGGGGTAGAAAATGCTAATTGCTTTCTTTTCTTTGTTTGCATATGTTGCACGTACCTTGCCGTGACCAGTGAGATTTAAAAGGTTATTGTAACTCATATATTGTACAGCATTGTACTTGATTATTTGCTCGGCTCTGGATTTGTGTGATACTGCCATTAGATCTTATAATAATGTTCTACTCTGCAAATTTTTAAGGTTCAAATAAAGTTTAATTGTTTGCAAACTGTTATGATGCTAATAATTCAACAGCCTGCTGTGTTACTAATGAAATTACTTTGTTATGATTAATTTGGAAAATAGTGTGTTGATTGTAGTAATTAAGCACAACAAGGTGAAGTAAATGATTCTAATGCCATCTGGCCTCCAGACTGAATGAAGAAATGAAATGGGGCTGTCATTAGAATTTATTCAGAGAAGTAAGGGTAATACAAATGCTTTTTATAGCAGAGGCACCCGGATATAATCATGCCACTCTCTAGTATCTTTTCATGTACTTCTATATACGGATAACTGGTTCACATATTTTTCCAGCATCTCGTTAGGATATACCTCTTTGCGCACATTGCCACTAATTACACATACTGATGGCAGTGTATGCACCAGTTCTTCCATCAGAGAGATATATGGATAAGATTTAGAGAAGTGATATGCCTTGGCTTACCTTTTGCTCCCCTATTAATGATAAAAACTTTCTGTGACTGGAATTAAGCGGAAAGTGAATGCTAATTAAGATCTCATTCTATATTCAAAGCCGAATGCATAAACTTCTTTCTTTTTTTGGCTCTCCAGTCTGAGTATGATACAGTATTAGAAGGAGTGTGAGGACTAACCCTTTAGAACCTGATCCAAAGACTCTTGAAACTGAGAAGTTATTGGATTCACTTGCTTCTGCATCAAGATCTCAGAACAGTAACTCAAAAACAGGCAGTGCAGTTTCAAAGTGCCTTCTGCTGAATACTCATTGTCCTCTTTCTGAAAGAGATGCAATTATTTCTGTAAGCTGGAAAACAAAGGAACAGCACTGACTTCTCTAAGACAAACAGTAGAAATCCATTTTTCTGTCTCGGGTAAAGCAAAATGAAGTTGTGGGTGTAAATCAGAGTCCTGGATTGATCAAGTTCAGTGGGATCTGTAGGAAAGCCGTAAAATATTAAAATGTGATGAAAGTACCCAGGTAGATGACAATGGTGTGCTCTTCAGCTGCATGAGCCATTTGATGTCTCTCATCTCTCTCCCTCAAGCTGATGAAAAATTTATTAGTATGTAACTGTGGGAATAAGCATATGCATGGAAACCTTATAAACAACTTTCCGCTTTACGTAGCACAAAGTACTGATAAACTCTTAAGACCTTCACTTACCAGGATTTCTCTGAAGCTAACATTTCTCAGACATGCGTTTGCTTAATTCCATCTTTATTTACAAAAATTGACACTGAGCTCAGCAAAGAGTGCTCTGCCAAATCTGCATCTTTGTTTCAGAGTTCATTTCCTCCACAGAATCCATGGCCTTACTGTGAGAGACCAGCACCAACCAACTTCACACTGTGGACTTAAAATTGTGGATTCAAGCTGGGTGTAAGCACAGTATTTCATGTGTCTGGGATGAAACTGTGACTTGACTTGTCTTTCCTTGCTACAGGAAGAAGTAAAAGGGGCTGAGATTGTGACAGGATGTGAAGGTCAAAGGGATGCAGCTTTTCTTACCCAACTGTGTTGTGCCAAGGATTGTATATGTATATTTTTCCTTTAAATTCTAAAGCAGATCAGACTGTGATAAGCCATGAATTGATGTATCATAGCCTTTTATGGATTTGTTTAGGAGAGATTTTGTAATGGATCTAGACAATTCAGTTTCTGCTGTCTGGAATTTTCCTTACTGCAAACTACCACACAGAATTTCATAGTGAGCTGGGTTCAAAGCAAGGTAGAGAAAAAATCTCTGCCAACACGAGTCAGATTTAAAACAGAAAATGTCAGCTTTTTCCCAGCCTTTTGGGAGGAACAAGTCTTTTAATTAACAGGAAAAGCTTAAAAATCTGAGGTGTCATCTTGTAGCAGTGTGTAGAAGAATAAAATACAGCAGTGCAGGCAGTCTGAGAAGAAGAGCTGCTGGTAGATGAAGAGGCAGATAGTTTCAAACGCCACTAAAAACCAATCTATCTCTATTAATTTTCTGCTCTAGCAAACTGATGTGTTGGAGCTTTTATCCTAAAGTAGCCTCGGTGTCTCACAACCCATAGAACAAACTTCCTTTCACCCTCTATTGTAAAGCAAGTGCTACTCCATAAAGATATTTGATGGCTAATGAGCATTTTACAGCAAGACTTAAAAGTTTATGCTGTGAGATGGGAAAAAAAAATCCACATTCAGTTACAGTGGGAGAATTTATGTTGGCAGAAGAGAATTACCAGTTTGGCCACTTCCAATCTACTGTAATTGCTTGCATATTTGTAAATAGTGCCGTGGGATTTTTAACGGCCACAGGCAATCAGGATTTTAGTTTTACACCTCATGCTATGAGACAGGGTATGTAGCACCACAGAACTGACCCCTGTGCAGAACTGCCTGGGTTAAAGGAAGAAGAGTATTACACAGGATCATTATCAATCTTTCAAATGCCAGCAGCATGGAAGTGTGCCTTGGCAGTCTCCCACCCAAGAGCTGACATGGCCCAATGCTGCTTTTTAATAGTCAAATCTAATAGGGTCAGCATGAGAAGAGCAGAGCGCAGACAGTCTGACAGGTGTGGGCAACTCAGTTTATTCCTTGGCAGTCTTCAGCCTCTGAGACTTATTTCAGTTTGGAAAGGAAAAGATGAAATCTGTAAATAGTCACGTGGCATCAGGAAAGCAGAGGGACCCTGTTCCTTTTCTGCTGCTCTCTTCTGAGAGGACTGCCATTCTTTCCTTATATTTAAATTAAAAGCAGTCAGGCATGAATGCATGTATATGTGTGGGAAGGAGTGGGCTTTATTATATCGTCACTTACAATCATGTTTCGATGCTTGTTTCTCCTTTCTGAAAGGTGTTTATGTCTGCATGCTCATAATGGCCACACTACCTTTACTATAGAAAAAACGTACTTCTAGCTTTTTATAAAAAATATTTCCAGTTGTTGAAAGACTATTCTAGTAACTCCTCCTCTCTCTTGTCCTATGTTTCCCATCATCTTAGTGATTATATCAGCTGTCTCTTATCAAAATCACTCTTTTGTGAGACTCATGTTTGTTTGCTTGTACTAATAACTCCCAGTATTTTTATTTCTGTACTTTTATATATTTTATTTTATTTAATTTTACGATTGCCACATCTTTTGCCCTTTTTTTCCAAGCTGATTTTTGGACTTAGTTTTAAGGTATTAGACCACAATGAAAGGGGGAGGGATAGATAGCCAATGCATGTAGAGTTCCATTACTTGACAAAAAAAATAGGTGATCCACATTGGCAATTGTGATAACTGCTTTGGAATGTCTATAAACTAACCATCTTCCTATCCATTAATTTGATTCTGCTTCTGAGACTTGTACAGTACACTTAACCACTCCTAGATACCACTGCTATGATAGCCAGCCAAGGTCACCTGTAGGTCATTATCGACTTGTGACCAGAATTGCCTCCCTCTGATGTATCTAGTACTGCTTTAGAGGCAGCATTTGGGAAACAAACATCTTCTCTCCTGGGCTTTGTAAATTTTCAGGTGAGTGAAACTTCAAAATGCAGAGGCATCATCCAGAATAATCTAAGCCATGCCCGTATGACTTGCACTTCTGTGAAGATTCTGTCTTTGTTTTACTCCTGCATTCATTTACTTATACAAAACAATGAAGAAGAGGACATGTACCATGAGGCACCTTCATGAAACATCAGATTTTCACAGAATTGGGTCAAATTAATGTTTCAGGTGCAGACTAAGGAAATGCCCACTTGAGACTGTGAGCCTGAATCCATACAAGTAGTGGTCTGTGCCAGACTTCAGCAAGTGGAGGAGAACAAAGAGCTACACATCTGACACTTTGCTGAAAACTGAGCCTTACTGATCTATGTTTGATATTATCTTGGGCCCTTCAGCTGCAGTGTTGCTTCTGAACATCCCTAATAAATTCAATGAGCTAGAAATTTATGCAGGTGTTTGTCCATCAGGTGTGGATCCGAGTTTTGAATTATAGCCTGATCTGACAGAATGGCATATGAAACCATGATGTGATACATTCCCATTTGCGTGTCCTCAGACAAGCTTATGATTCCAAGAAGCATACGTGGACCACAAAGGGATTTCATCATGCTCATTTCATTAAATGGTAATGATAATGTATTTCAGTGGAATTCTATTTTGCACATTCTGGTTGAGGTTAAGGAGGCCTTCATGCAAAATACCCTTGCTTAGATGTCATAACATGTGAAACATGGGGAATATGTGCTAGAGCAATTCAGTCTGAAACTGACCAGGGTGACTCATAGGGATCATTGAACAGAGTACTGACTGGCTGCTGAGAGCATATGTATTTCATTTGGTAAACAGTGTTTGGTTATGAATTAATTGTGATAATTCAGACAATTATTTCAATAATTTTGTCTAGTTAACAGTAACAGTAGACATACTGTTTGCTAAATGTATTAACTGAAATTACAGTGGCTATTCAGACTACATTCATCATAATACTTATTAGTGTCTGCCCTTCCTATGTCTGTGGGCTCTTGAATGTTCCGCTCATCCCAAGTGTTGTCATTTCTGCTGGTGTTACAGAAAAAAATTGAAATGTAGGCAGTTGTCAATGACACAAATGTCTTCTGTCTTTTCCACTGTCTGCTTCTTGAAAACAGTCAGTTTTGCATGTACAGTCTGAAACTAGGGAATTTAGCCATGTGACTCCCCCTTTACCTCAATGAAAGTTATGTAGGTAATTCTTGATTTGAGGGCACAATATTAACTCTTCATTGACAAGAGTAAGCATTAGTTGCATAGTTCCTTTGGCTTCATTGTGAGTGCTACTGAACCTTCTTACTTATGTGAAATACTGGATTTAAAATCAAGTTGTTAGTGTTGTGGAAAGTTAATTTTTGTAATTTAAAGGATACTGCTAACTATTAGTTAGCCACCTGGATACTGGGTGCCAGTTTATCCATGAAGTGGTTCTTGATGTTCAAAATCACTATGTCCAGCACTTAACAAATATAGGGAGTGTTATGAGCACAAAGTGAATGGCCTTGGTGGTTTTGATCTCCAGAGAAAATCTTGGTGTTCTAGTAACCAAATGGAAGTCTTTTACTTGCTACTCATTTTGAACTCCCAGTTCACACACTGGTGGGCTGAAGTCTGATTGACTATGCCAGCATTAATAGGGTTTTACTCTTCTGAAAACATCACAGGTATGCCAGCTGTGAGAAAAGTTGTGTTTGACCCTGTCTGTTTAATTGTCACCTTCATTTCCCTACCACATCTAAACTGATAGGGGCAGATACTATTACTGTCTTCAGCAACCTTTATTACAGACAGCTGTCAATGGCAGCTGAATGCTTTTCTTATTTGTGCCTCTATCCTTTCAGCCAAGGAGTAAGTGTATAATAATGAGGATTTATCTTGTTTTATGGGTATACTGACACAGAATTATAACATCTGTATATGGGCCACTGACAGTCTCCATGTCTCCCAGTATATTCTAGTTTCTCTAGGGCAAATGTATTGCTCTCATAATTAAGTTCAATCCTTAGGACTTCATGGAGTTGCACATTCTGAAAGCAGCAGGAAATACAGCTCTTGCCTAGCCAGGAGTCTGCACAGTGCCTGCTCCCATCTGCCTGAGGTGTAATTCCACCCGATCTGAACGAAGGGTGGGTGACACAGGCATAGCTTTAGAAGGAACTCCAAATTGGTCATTCTTATCATTTGTTCCATCTCATAGTAGGAATGCCTGAGTGACCTTTTGTTTGCAGTAAGGCTTATACCCCTAGTTTGTTAAATGGGATCACGTTAATCATGGATGACACCAAGAAATAACAGGCTTACATTGCTTCCAGGTAGAGGCAGATCAGGCAGAAGGTGAAGTTTTCCAATGGTGAAGGCAGTGAAGCGTTGGGGTTGGTTGCCTGGGGAGTTTCCGCGATTTCCATTTCTGGAGGATTTGGAGAACCTGCGGGGAATGAACTCACCTGCTAGGAATGACTGAACCATGGTGATTCCTGCCTTGGGGTTGGGGCATGTACTAAGTCACCTCCTGAGGTCAATTCCCAGCCAGTTTTCTGCAATTCTGTAAGTCAGCGGTGAGCTGACACTGCTCTGAAATGGCAGAAGAAATAAAAGTCCCATCTTAGTTTTTCTTTGCCTGGTACACTAAAAATGCTGCAGCTCTGTGGGTTCATGTGTTCCTCATCCTTCTTCAAATTCACAGGCTCCATGCAAGAACCAAGTTCACTATTTCCTGCCCAACAAGCATGTAAGTTCATTACCTTAGTAATTAATTTGGCCCGCAATTAGTATATTTTAAAAAAGGTGAAGAGTTTTTTCAAGTATAGTATACCTTAAAGCATGTTTGGCTGTAACAGATATTAAACCAATTTTGAGTATATGCAACATTACATTGATTCTAATTGCCATGAAAAGCATTTTGTTCATGCATTTTAAAAGTAAATAGCTACAGTTTTAAATTGCTGCCATTTATTCATCCTAGGTAGTTAATTTTTAGTTACCACTTGGGTGTCTTAGGAAATAGAGAAAAAGATAAAAATAGCCTTCAGTTTTGTTTGTTGCCTCTTTCCCCTCTTCTGAGAACAGAATGGGATTTTTCTGGTAGTCCACTCAAGTAAGTAGAAACATTCTCATCTTTATAATAAGCTTTAGATTCACCTGTAAGGATAGTCTCTTTTCCACACCACACCCCCCTCTTGAATTGAATGTATGACATATATTTAATCCTGGCAGTATTCTTTATCTCTGTGAGAAGTCCTTTTAATTCTCTGTGTAAGAAAGTGTTCTGTGTTGTGGATACCTGATTTTATTGAAACTCACACGTCAGGATAAAAAATTATTGCCTTCCCTGTCAAAACTGACAGTAATTATGAGGCCAAAAATATTGCTGTGATTGACTTGTAAAACTAAATCTGCAATATTTCAAGTTTGTATGTTGACTTGTGCAGCTCTCAGGAAATATAATCCAGTATTTGCTTTGCAAACTGGCATCTCTTTATCCTTTTCTTTTATCATCTTTGTTTTTATTTGTGAGAGCAGGGAGTAGACAGCATTTATGTAGAATGTACTGGATGGCATTTAATGAGCCTGCTTCTGGGGAAAAATAGCTAAAATTAGCTAAAGGAAAGCCAGAAAGGTTTAACCACACGGTACCTTTTATGTGCTCCTCTTTATGCATAATCTTTCAGCAATAAATACTGCATATTGATTACTTAATTGTAATGGAAACATACTTGGACAGGAGCAACATTATAGCCTATTTACTGCCTTAATTTTTAAAGAGATTTTAAATTTTAAAATGGATATTTCACTAAATGCAGTGCAGTGCTCTTCTGTGCAGAACTTGATGTAGAAGGACCTGCTCATCAAGGCTGTGGCTGAGAGCTCTTTCTGTTTCAGCTGCCTTCCTTTCTCTTACCTTTGTAAAACCAGAAAAATCTGTAGTTGGTGTTTAGCCTCTCTTAGCATGTGTGAAATTCACTTCAGATCATACAAATCGCTTTAAACTGATCAGTGAAGAAGTCCCAAATAGAATTCTGTAGAGAGTAAGTATAATAGTTTCACTTGTTTATTTGCCAAAAAAAATCAAATGTGCAATAGTTTCCTGGTTAATAATGAACGCTTCTGAGGACTTGTAGTAAAAAGTGATCCTTCTTTGGCTGAAGGAAATAAAAGGCACTTACACATCAAATAAATGTATAAACCAAGTGCTGGCTTAAAGACTTCCTAAAGTTGAACTGACAGCACTGCCTGAAAAATAAAGTAAAACCAGGAAGATACATCTTAAATATCATGTAGTCATTTGCCTGGAGTGCAAAAAATAAATATGTGTTGAAGTGATATATATTAACAGCCACAAAGAGGCACTTGGAAGTGGCATCCACAAATGTTGTATATTGTTTCAAATGTACAATACCAGGTTATATTTGGAACAGAAAAGATGAAGTTTCCTTTGCAGGGGAAAATAGTCTCCATTTTACTTTATCATTTCTAGTCTGTTGGATATTTGAATGATATTGCTGTTGGGCTTTTAATTTTTCTTTGTATTTTTTTCCTTTTAAAATTTTTTTTTAAAGTTTTATTTTAAATCCAAACCAGTGAAGCAAAGCCTGGAAAGTAATAATTTCTTTGAATCTTAATGCAGTCTGTCTTCTTAATGGGCCTACTGCACTGCCCTGAAAACAGTCCTTTACAAATAAACATGCTAGAAGTGATTTAGCCACAATGTCCAGACTGTGTAAACATCTAATTATTACAATAAAATTGTCAATAAATATACATTACTGCTCCCTTTTCAAACGTTAACCAACTTTCTCTTTGCTTGATAAAAAGGTATAAATTGTATTTTTATGTCTCGGTGGGTTTTGTTTTCATTACCCTCCTTGCTGCTCTCCAGACAAAAGAACGCAGCCTAATGTCTGAGTTATTCCTGAATGGTGAAAACTCCTACAGTTGTTTATTAACATAAAGTGTGATGTTTCCTTTCACTGCAAAATGAACTCTAAGCTTTCACAATATCATGTTTAGTCATGGCATCTTCCCCCCCCCCCCACCCCGAAAAAAAAGAAGCTATAAAATCTCTTACTGCAGTGGCTGTAACTGAGGGGTAGGCACACCATTAAAACCCACTTATTAGAGGGAGGGGAGGACATAATGCTGCTTTAGGACTGAGAGAGAACATAGGAAACCACAGCAATTTCCCCAAAAATATGAAGTTCTGCTTTCTGAATTATAGCATCGTGTTAACCATAAATGTGGCCTCAGCTCCCCCCCTACCTCTCCCATACGTAGCCCCTTTTCACATTTCTTATATAACTGGAACATTAACATTAGAAAAGCAGAGCGATATTGAATCCTAATGAGGTCTGGCCTATATGCTCCGGCAGGAGAAGAATGAGGATAATTCATTTGTATGCCGCGAAGCATTCACAACTCCATGAGCATCCCCGTGGCTTCAGCTTGTGGTGCTGATCATCTGTTCCTACTTTAGGGGGTTTCATTGCTCTGAGCAGCATCTGAGCTGGGGAAAAAATAGTTAACCGCTTTACTGCTAGCTTTTGTTATATAATGACAATTTAATACGGTGGCTATTTTTTTGTTAACCTGCTTTAAAAAGGTCTTTCAAATGGTTAAATTAATCTTCTGATTAGCTGTGCCTGCCAGGTAAAATATAAGGAGGAAAATGATGTGGAACACAGCAGTGTAAAATGCGTTAGCCAGTCTTGGTAAACATGTCTATTTTAAATAATCAATGTAATGACAGGCAGCCATTTGCTCATAAAATATTTTTTCTAAAATACTTTTTATTCTATGTTACTGCCTGTGTTCACACTGCTTTTTTTATCCTTTTTTTTTTTAAACACTGAAGACACGCAGCAGAGAGACATGTTATTTAAAAAAAGAAAGCAGAAATGTTTACCAAAATCAAGGTATAAAAGATCCGTGCAAATTGCCATGTAAAATGATCTGCACAAAAAGGCATCGGGGAAGAGAAGGAAGGCTGTGCCAAACAGATGGCACACCCTGCTGTGTTTTTGATTGAAAAAGAAAGGTAACATTTGCAGCCACGTCAAAGAGACAGTGATCAGCTAAACAAATTGGTCTCCGAAGTACACCATTGCTGGAGCAAACCCTGCTGCAGGGTACGAGCGAGGTTGTATTTCACAATAATGCCGTGTGCGCGTCGTGGCTCTCTGAAGTGCAGGGAGATGTCCCCCTTTCATCTCTCCAAGGCAAGCAAAAGCCTTTGTTGAGATAGACTGCAATGTACTCTGCAAAAGAGGCAGAGAAACCCACAGACATAAACATGGGGGGTTTTTTCCTCCTTTTTTTTTTTTCCCTTGGTCATCTCCAAATCATATTCAGGGACAGCCCAGCAGGTTTTCCATTTGGTGTGTCAGGTGTCCAGGGTTCATAGTGAATAAAATTGTGATGTGGCTTAAAAGAAACGAGAAGGCAATGCCAAATAATCTGCACAAAGGTGCAGTTGGAGGAGGAGGAGGCTGTAGACGGAACAGCCCTCCTTGTGCCTGCATGCTGCCTGCAGTACAAACATCAAATGTGGCAGAGGAAGGGTGCATGGGGGGCTTCCCGCCCCTCTTTTTTTTTGGGCTCATCTCAGCTGGCAGCCTTATTCCGCCTCAGTAAAGACAAGGTACAGAAATGTCCTTTGGGTGACATTCAAAACTCGATATAAATCCTCTGCTTTATGAGACTGCAGTGCAATAAATTACTTAGCCTAATTGTAGATGTAATGAATTACCATAATTAGTCATGGGCTACATTAAATTAATCAGCATGGTACATTATTTTGCTAAATTACATCTTTGCCTTCCAAAGCCACCAGTGCAGCAATCAGTGTTTCTTGCAAGAGGGGAATGATGCTGTAATGAGAAGCCTTTCTGCTCCTAGAATAGTGACAGGATATGAATTTTGATGGGAGACAGAAAGGTTTGGAGACGCTGAAGCCTCAACTTGTGCCTGAAGTGTCTTCCGTTGTTAATGATGCTCCAGTCCTCCTGCAGGGGAGCAGTGGGCTGTAGCTTGTGAAGGTTGTGGACGATTCTCCTCACAGGGGAAGAAAAACACTTAGCTCGTGCTTTAAGGCAAATAATATCGCTGATACAACAAGTCACAAAGCAGTGGGGTGGCAGAGAGATAATGTCTCTGGAAATATTAATAGATTTAGAATGTTCTTTTGCATTGGTTGATGAGATTTATAGTTACCAGGTATTTTTTTATTGTTATTATTCATACCATTTGGATCTGAGTTAAAGCCTGTAGCTATTTTTGTTTTTTACTTAAACCTCCAGCTGTTCAGAATCTTGCTGTTGCTTCTCAGTGAATAAGTCTGGAAGCAAACCATACTTGAGCTGAATATTATTCACTATTCAGCAAAATGTTGTTGGGAGAGCTCCAGAGTCCCACCTGAACACACATGCTCTGTTTAGATTTTTATTCGGGGGCTTATAAGTATATAAGGACTATTATTTGGCTTGATGAATGACAGAGTTTATATTTCAGATGCGTGAATCCCAATTATTTCAGGCACATGTCAGAAGTATGAAATGGCTTTTCTGTTCCACCCCCTCTGCCCCGATACTATCTTTAAAGATCTGTCACTTCATTACTTTTGTGCTTCAGAACAAGTTTGCTTAAATATTTACTTTTGCTCACGATGTCACCAGATGACAGTTCATGACAGAGATTCATGGCACTGTCCCGCAATAAGGTTAATTATCCTGGACTTGCAATGAAGGATGCTGTTGTATTGCTGTTGTTTTGTTTTCTGGAATGACAATGTTTTGTGAGCTTCTACTTTAAAGGATGCATCTGTCGTCTAAATGCCCATCTGTGTAATGAAATTAGGCTGGGATTTTTGTAGCATTCCTTGCTGGTTTTGTCGTCCACCTGCCTGCCCTGGCCAATGAGGAGGAATAAACCAGCCAGTTTAAAACTGAGACTACAGGAGCAGGGAATGGGAAAAATAGACAATGGAAGTAGTGCTGAACAGAGCACAGCTCTTCGTCCTGCAAATGTGAGCTAAATCTTTGAGTGTGGTCAGGAGAAAGGGACCCAAATAAGGCATGGTCACATCTGCAGGGAAAAATGCATAGGGATGCAGAAAAGCCCTGTTTGTAATTTGTGTTTTCGTCCTGGTGGGAACCCATTTAATTAGTGCAAGAAGGTATTGAATTTTAGCTTATCATGCATATTGTTTTCCAGCTGTACAGAAGATTGCCAAGTTTCTAATGGCCTGACCCTACTCTGTAAATCAGCAGTAAATTGCAGCATTTACACTGAGCAAAGGCAAAGGGCTCATTCTGTTGGGTTTGTGCTGTCACAGGAACCTGGGCTAAGGGATTAATGGTCTGATGTTAAACATCTGTCCCCTGTCTTTGGGGGGACGTAAACACACAAAGAGGGAATCTAATGCCATCTACTAAAAGATCTTCAATGAGAGGGAGCCCTTGCTAACATTTCCATCCAGTGGCACCTCAGACACATTGCCTCTTTATGCTAAAGCCCCACAGCACTAAGGGCCCTATAAATAGTCTCCATGTGACAGCTCAGAGAAGAAGAGAGGTTTCCTCTAGACATTAGTTGTGCTAAAAGATTCATCATTACCTGCAGTCATGAAATAAATCTTTGATACTTACAACTATAATATCCATGCTCTACGTTTTATTGCAGATATAGGTAGACAGTCATTATTTCTGACACTTTCTCAGCATTACAAGGAGTACTCTAGGGGAACAACTAGTGTACAGTCTTACAGAAATAGATTGATATAACCACATGGAAACCAGTTACTTGCAGTCAATATAATATTCCCTTAATGATGTTAAACAGTCGTACAGATTCCAAGTTTAATGTAAAAATCCTGTCTTCAAACAACCACAGTTATCTACAAATTAAGTTGCCAGAAGGGAAATTTATTTTTTCATCATATATTAGTCCTTGAGAAATATATTACTTGGAACAGTATAAAATCCTTTCTTTTTTTGTAACTGTTACAGTTTATTATTATTTAGGAGACATTAAAATAAGACAATGGTCAACAATGATCACTTTACAGCCCTTGCAGGAGATGGGGGTATACTGTGAAGCAGAGTACCAAAGGATGCTCTGTGTGGTGGTTGCGTGGTAGATCCTATCATCACATAAATCCAGTGGACATTATTTACACAGCAAATCATTTTCCATATGGAAAAAGAGCTAAAGCTCGTTTAGGACCAATAAAGAAAAAGTGACTTATTTTGTTGACCTGCACCCTTATGAGAGCTAGATGATACGATGGTATTCCTGCTTCACTAGTAAGGCACACGGGTTTTAAGTGCTTGGGCTCCCTAAATCCTGCGCTGCTCCCTCCAGTAGCACTGAGTAGCAGCTCAGTGTCTGCTTATAGGTTTTACTGGTGACTGACTCCAAACCCAAGGTGGTATTAGAAGTATTTGTGCCTCTCTTGCTTACTGGGATCAATTCTTGACCAAAGTTACAGGCAGCATGTGCTAGCAGGGGCTGCATGGGACTGGCAGAGTGGCTGCTTAAGGGGCTGTCACTGAACTGGAGGACACCCGAGTGACTCACCAGTGGCACAGACATTCCAGTGCTTTGATGGCACCTTGGAGAGCAAGCCAGAATTTTTGGTCTGCCTCTTGCATGCAAAATTTCAAAGGTGAATAGGAACTTCTGGAAAACATTGTCACTGATTCAGAACAAGTGTTGGCTTTTTTCCTTTCTTTTGTTTCTTTTTTTTTTTTCTCTTTAGCATCGTTTTTGGTAGACTCCATACTATAAACAGCAGCATTCCGGGTTACCAGTCCATTTTTTCATGTTTCTAGGAGTGCAAATGGCATTGTGATTATACTGGGTATTAAGGACCTCCTGGTGTGTACCGGGGGAGCTGATTGGGTCAGGGGTTCAGCCTTCACAGAAAGGTAGTTGAAAGACTGTTGCTTTGCTGGGTTCAGACCTGCTCAGCATTCAGAAGAGCTGAACTGAGTTGCCAGTGCTGTCCTGATATCAATGCCATTTGACAACCTTATGCATCTTGCACTGAAGTGTGTTTGAGTGATGCTGGGTTTTCATCCTTAGGCCATTGAATGAAACTAATCACCTGTGTGTGTTAATATTTTGCCAATAGGTGGAAGGATTAATTTTACAAAACATTTGCTCTGGCTCCTATTAAACATTCCAAAATTCTCTCGATGGCTCCAGAAATGGCAGTGATGCAAACACCTGCTGCAGTAGGAGGTTTGTGGGACACCCCCCACTTCAATTCATTACTTTTGAGGATGAATTGTAAGGACTAGCTCTTTGGGAGAGGACGAGGAAGAAGCATCGAAATGGGATTTCTTACAGTGTCCTTGGGCTTGAGCAATGTTGTTGATTGGCCAACTGTTATTTTTAATACCGGATGGCTGGAGTCCAAGCAGTAGTGATGACCACAACGATCTGGTGTGGTTTGTGGCTGCAGGGTCTGCAGGAGGGTGGCAGGCTGCCAGCCCCTGTACATCCTTTGCACATTTCTGTTTCTGACAGACCGGTGTTTGTTATTATAAATGAGTGACACTGCTTATAACTCATCTTTAAATCTCACCTCACGGGCGTCAGAAGAGCTGTGCGTATGTGCTCACGCACACAAAGGCATTCCCATAGGCACGTGCCCACCTACGCTCACCTGCAAAGTGCTTGTCACTGCCTTGACTTACCTCAATGTGATTGACGATAATTAGGTTTCAGCTGCCTTCTGATGCAGAAATACACACCACCACAGCTTGGCCAGTTCTGCCTCTGCAGTTGTGCCTCTGAAAGGCTATCGATTCAACACTTTTACATTTTTAAAAGGTCATGGCAATAATTCCGCCTGAATTGTGCTAAGTGAAAATAGTTTGCAGAGGTAATATGGTTCCTGGTCACTTCCAGTGTAAACAAAAGCCGGTGTTTTTTATTGTTGGTTTGACTATATTTTAATTACATTTATTTGCCTTGCTCTCACGTCATATCAATGAACTCTTTGTAAAGTTGTAAGGCAAGCGACCTTCAGCATTACATGACTCTTGGTTCCGTGCAGAGGTATTTTATTTTTCTGTGATGTAAGATGTGCTGGAAGTGCTTATCATAATATGGTGCTCACATTAAAAATTAAAAGCATAAGATTAAAAATTACCTTTTTCCCCTAGTCCTGTCATATATCTGTCCATTTTAGTAAGACAAACACATCTACAGCTCTATGACTGTGGTATTGAATGTGCTTACTTTTTGTAAAATATCATTTTAGTTAAACAAATAGCCTTCCCTGGCTTAACTGGGAGCAGATTGTACCCAACAATTCATTTGACTAACAGGCTGTATAATGCAATGAGTTAACTTATTAGAATACATAGTTACTGTGGCCCAAGTGTCCTAGAAAGATGACAGAAAGCTATGGATGCCATGGTATAAATTATTTCAATAGCTGTGCTGCAATTAGTGGCTTTGTATTCTGTCTGGTTTACAGGACTTACAACCAGGGCTAAATTCATAAAGGAGAAATAGAAGGTAAGATTTTATGCACAGAATGAGCCTTCCTATCTTCCCATAGTTTTTCTTTCCCCCTTATACTTCCTTTGTTCTAAATTATTTTACTGTGTCGATCATGTGTACATCAATAGAGCTCTTAGATTTTCTACGAGCACAGCTTTACGCCTATGCTTGGAACTACTGAAGAACAAGGCTGAATATTCCCACCCTACACCATGGGCTTTGCCAAGGTAATGTCCTATGTATGAGAATTCATGGCAAAGGACTTTCTTCCTAATCATCTTTAGCATTAATGATAAGTGACATATGTAGAGATGGAAGCTTAAATGTGCTGTGTTTCCATGTGTCTCTACTCAGTCCCAATACAGTCACCATAATTCACTCCACAATTGGTTGTTAATTTACTTTAATACATGTGTCTGTAGCAAGTGGAGCTGATAAATACTTAGAAAGTATGTGATAGGCTATCTAACCTTTTTCATATGGATGAAACACTACAGAGCTGAAATCCACTCATGCTCAATGAACACAATGGTGTATTTTGGTTTTCTATTCATACTGTTGTAAATTTGTCAGCCTAATGGGACACTTTGTAAGACATTTTCCTTTTTAAGTGCTTTAATGGGAGTAGGTATTACATTGATCCAAAATCTAGCCTAACATTTCATATCGTGGAGTCTGGAATTGTGTAGTTAGCTGCCTAGAAGTTAAGTGGTGTTTTGTTCTTCCTTTTATATACGGAATAAAATCAGTATGTGGCTTGGCCACCAAATTCCAAGGTCATGGTGTGTTTTCTTACAGTGTAAACACAAGTGGAGGTGGTAAGTAGCCAGAGCACACAGCCAAACTTCTATCTTCTTTCTCGCTTTCCCTGAAGTGGAAGGGCTGTGGCAGTGGGTATGAAATAGCCACCCTAGGATAGACCCAGTGCCCGTCAGGCCAGTAACATGTATTTTGACAAGTGAGACACTGACAGAAAGAGATCCATGCAGATACCCGGTGGTACTTCCATAAAATATTCCCTGGCACCCACTAATTTTCAGGTCAAGTGCTTCTTAAGCAGAAGCGATATCTCTATATTTAGTACCACTGATGGATTTTTCTTCCCTGGAAGGATAAAGTGAACTCAGTTATTCAGTATGATGGGTGGGAAACTTTGGAAACAGTTCACAGTGTGAACATTCATGATCAATCTTATGAGCTCTTGAATGTTGGAGATTTGAGCATAACAAGGCTGATATTAGGTTTGGTGTGGCCACAGCCATACACCAGCCAGAAAAATTGTTGTTTAAAGGCCGAGAAGCAGATGGGTACCTGACAAAAATGCCCAGTCAATGAAAATCTTTCTCTGAGAGAGATGTGGAGATGCTGTGGTGTAGTCACATTCTGAAACATGCCTTTTCTGAGCTGAATTGTGATGTGATAAACATCTGCTTTGCACCTAAACGTGACTACGACATGTTATAGGTTGGCATTTTTGAGGCTGCTCAAATAAGGATAAGCTCTAATTTCTTCAGCCTTGCAGTATCATTCCTGATTTAGGAAGACTATCATATTCCCTAGAAGTGTCTAAAGCAGTAAAGATTAAATACTCTGGGAAATGTTGAGTTAGGGACAATGGCACAAGATGAAGGCTTGTAAAATCAGTAAACCTGAGGACCTTGCAAGGAACCTAAAAATCCCAACTGCAGAAAAAACGTCTTGAGAGTGCAGAGAGTCACATGACCCCCCAGAATCATGAAATGCTTTTTGTTACCCCACGTGGTCATGTGCCACCTACAAGCCCAGGTTTGACAGAGTAGAACTCAGACAATGCATCCACAGCCCTGAACACATACTGATCTGTGCTACTGCAGCTCAGTCCTTATAGCCCAGACTTTTCCTTGCCCCGTTGTGTTACATCCGTGTGCTAGGCTTCCTTGGAGAAGGGCTGCATATATTCCACCAAAAGCTATCAATCTGTGACATTGTTTATTACGGGGAGAAAAAGTCAACCTCAGAAATCTTTCCTGCACCATATATAACCTTTGAGATTCATCACAGCTTGGATTTCTCTGAGGGTTGACAGTAAGACGACAGAATAAGCTGTCTCCTGATTTCTATTTTTTGTTTATTGGTTCCCTGTGTATGAGAAGGCTCTATAAATAATAATCACCAATGCAGGCCAGTACAATAAAGACACTTAACCGTCTGGCTATAGCTGTCTTTTGAAGTGTGTTTTCCTCCTTGGTTGATGGGAGGGCACTGGTGCTGCTGGAAGAAAGAAGTCAGAAGTTTGGAGCATGTTGGTTGTGTTCTTCTTGAACTTCTGCTGCAGAGAAATGTCAAGGTCAGAACATGATTGAAGAACCTTCTTCCTCTCTTGAAGTTGCTGTTCCTGTATGATACTGTTTTCCACTGTAGAAGGTTCTCTTAAAAATGAGGTTGAGATCCCTAAAGAAATTGCTTCAATCAGCAACAGTGCTTAATGACTGTTAATGGGAAGTGGAGATAGGATAGTAAGTGTTACTTTGATTAATAAGAGAACTGCAGAGAATTTAAATTGTGCCACTGATGGATTATTTTCTTCAAGCTTGATAAGCGCTTCTCATTTGTTCTTAAATTTGGTCAATACTGTTAAAGACAGCAAAATGAAGTATAATTAATTCTATTACTGCTACTCAAACCCAGAGTTACTGGGAAACACATTGCAGTGCAGACAACAATGTTAGGTAACACTTCTGACAGGTTTATCATATGAGGACCTGTCAGCTCTCTAAAGTAGAGAACCTTTCCTCCTTTGTGCTTAGAAACTGCCCCAGCACTAGTTGCCTTTCTTAGCATGTGTTAGTCTCTTTGAACTGGCCACAGAAATCTTTGCAGTAAAGAAAGTAGCTGATTCTGAAGTACATGGACAAAGCAAACAGCTCCTGTTAGTCCCTCTGCTGATACACAGGGATATTGTTAGATTTTGAGTATATCACTACAGGTACTGAGTTTGCAGCAGTAGCACTTACATAAGTAGCATTTTTTTTTTCAAGTTCAGTATTGCAGTATTAGGCCCTATGAAAATTTAAAATATTAGAGGGCTTTGGAGGGAGGGGTGCGATGAGGTTTTCACATTCCAATATAATACAACATTTTATTTGCAGACTTTTCTACATGCTGTTAGGATCCAGCACCGTGACTGAGATATTATCACAATACTATTTTCCCAAATATATTTTCTGTTTCAGGATCCTGTGTGTTTCTTACCAGCCCTGAAGTCCAGCATGTGTATATCCTATGGATTAATATGGTTTGTGTAATAAGTAATCAGATTATAGCAGCACCTAAACACTACAGTTAGATCCTGGTGGGGTTAGGGTTTGGCAAACATTATAGTCTACCCTCAGAAAAGCTCCCATATATGTTTGAATGCTGCCTTGAAGGGAAGTTTTCCTTCCATTGGAGCAGCGAGTCACTGACATCCTCAGAGGTCTCTAGTCATGTGTGTTTGCAGACCTTGCATCTCCTGCCACAGTGGGACGTGATCCAACTGAGGATGGGAAGTGTTGATCCACTATAGGTTATTTAATGGGACAGTAGCATAGAGTCTGTGCCAGTGTACATACAAGTCATCATTATGCATGATACCTACTTGGATGACACAAAAAGTAGGGGAAATATACTGTGAAAGGCAGTTTATTCAGAGACCTTTGTGCCATTTCTGAAAACAGATTTTAGCAAAAGGTGATCAGCAGCTCATCCATTCTACTGTCTCGGAAGAAATCCAGGGTATGTGGAAAGGAATAGGGAAAATGTTCCGTGCTTTCATTAGCAGTAGCTGCAATTACCGCTTAATTTAACAGACTCTGCCTACTTCAAAGTCCATGCTTCTCCAGTTCTGACTGCGGAAAGTCATTGTGTGAGTTATTTCAAATTAATTTGAAACCAGAGTGTGTTGGCTAATAATATAGTTATAAAATCAGTGAAGGTCTAATTCTGTTATTAAAAATGTAAAGCTTATGTATTATGAATAAAGAGTTCATTCTCTTCCAAGGATATTCCATAAACATAATTTCTAAAAGTATTGCAAACAGAAAACGTGTCTCAGGCATGAATTTGGGTGCAATGGTCTGTACTCTAGAGTGCAAAAATACATTAAAAGCCTTGGGTGGAAGGTCATGTTTAAAACTTAGAAGCAGAGAACAAAAAACAGTGACAAGTCCTTTGCCTCTGAAAGTCCCTGTTTATAGCTCTGCTGACATTTCGTGCAGCAAAAGGAGCAACTGGAACATCTTTCATTCACTTGACTTGTTTGCAAATGCTTGAGGGTGGCTCATAGGGAATGTGGTGACCTGACTGAATCATTCCTTCATTGATACTTTCTTGCAGATAACCAGGGTAAACACTGACCCTAATTACTAGGCACCCTTTATTTCTACAGGACAGAATGTCAAAGGTGTCATGATCCTGGCACGTAAAGCGATGGCACCCAGCGTATAAAAAATAATAGTCTCAGAGTACCAATGGTCTTTGCTCTTAAGTCAGCTGCAGCGTGGTGTATGTGTATCCAGTACACACAATGCATTTACACAGGTTTTAAGAAGAAGGCTTTTAGATCCAACCAGAAGCCTTGTGCATCATTCCTCTTTCTATAGAGAAACATATATGTCTAGGTGGATCATCAGCTTTTTGAAAGATGGCAACTGGCATTGTATATTGCCTTTAGTGCACTACAGACAAAGAAACTTTAAATTTTAGGTATGGCCTCGGTAGAACTAGACAGAGATTTGGAGGGTAAATAAACCTTTCTCCCTTCCAAATTTTTCTGTTATTCCATTTTAGTGTCTGTCAGCTTGATACAAACCCCCATGTATGTCTGCAGCTGTGTGTATTTGTTTTTTGCCACTGTTTTATTATATAGCACAATGGAAATTCTGCAGGATATTTGTTTGCAAAGTTGATTCATGGTGGAAGAAAACTAGGTCTTATATTCCCCTTTACAACAACTATGCTCCAGAATTATGGGCTATATATTTGAAGGATCATGGTGCTGTAAATGTAGTTTTCTGAAGATACCTATAATAGCATCTGCTTTGTCATAAGCTAAGGGTTTGATAATGAAAGAGAGCCACACATGTACCGAGAGCCCTAATTAAAAGAGGAGTACTCTTTGTTACAAATATGTGGGTACTTGGCTATCATATAAGTTTATTAAATCATATAAAATTTCAATTTACACCATATTGTTCTATAAAAGATGGAGCACACAAAACTAATAAGTATGTCAATTTCTTTCACGTATGACTTGTATTATTTGTTGTGTTAAAGCTGCCATTTTCAGAAGCAAGATTAGTTATGCTAGAATAGTAAGTGCCTGTCTCAGTTAAATTTTGTAGAAGTTAATTACAGATTGAAATAAAATTAATGTGGTATAAGAGCTAGTAAAATGCCAATATAATGTTATATATTGTTGGGAAGGAAAGAATAAATGCATGTCTTTATATAGTACATATGTATATACTCATATTTGGGTCTCTGTTCATTGTGAATATAGTTTATTGGAAACAGAGTGACACTGTCCTGGTCCAGTGTGTTTGGGCTGTGTTCTGTTGCAGAGAGGTGAAGATACTTGGGTTTAGGCCTTGTTTTCCATCATACTTCTAAACAGCATAATATATTATAATGACTTTCATAATGTTTGCAAAGTCAAGATACAAAGTCAGCCAAAGCTGATTTTTCCCACTGGTATGGGGAGAAATATACCATACTTGAATGGTATCAAATTTTTTTTCTTATTTGTACACTTCTGAGAGTTCTGAGTTAAATGAAGCTGATGGTGTCCCAGTTTGTTTTCTGTTGTTTTAGCCTACCCATACTTTAGGAAATTGTAAATTATTTCTTCTTAGCATATGAGAAAATACCCAGGACATGCCTGAAGCTTATGCTACTGTAACTGTATTACAGTTTGCTCAAGGGGCTGTTTTTTTGGAGGTGGAGTTGTACTTTTAGATTTTGCATTGTGAGGAAGAAAACATCATTATCTTCTTTGCCAGATGTCCAATCTGAATTTCAACTTTTCCTGCCTGCTCCTTCCTGGCTTCTATTGTCATCATATTTTACCATCATATGCTGTATCCCCTTAGTACAGTGAGTGAGGTGAGTGGTACTGTCATGTAAATGCATGGTCAAGGACTAGGAAAGAAGTAAAGCATCCTCTTTTGAGTAAAAATGAGTTTAAATAAACAGAGAGGGTGACAGTTAATGAAGAGCACGTTTGGCAATGCTGTTTTGAGGTTGGGAAGAACTGGACTGGACTTGGATGGAGCAAGGGGTTGTCAGCAGTCTTGGAGATGATGGTTTTCTTCACTTAAATTGCTTTCAGCAGTTCTGGTATCTATTGGGTTGGAGCCCTGGCTCCAGGTGAGATGACAGAGAAGAAAAATCCACGAAGAAGATATGATCAAAATTTCAAGAGCAGTTGAGTGTTCTTGCTGTCACACTGTCAGAATTCAGCAGGTGGAAGAAACTGTAAAGCAGCAGAAGCTCCTCTTCTCCTCCTGCTGGCTTTTGCCTTGTTCTGGTAGCACCATCATTTATGTGGAGGAAAACTGGGACTTTGTGTCAGTGCTCCTCAGGATTTTATAGCCCTCAAAGTCCTGCAGATATCCAGAGTACAAATTATCACTGTGAGCAGCAGGGAGGAAAACTGAAGAGGGAACAGAAATCTCTGTCTTTTGGATGTTGCATAGTCATTCTTGGCTGGAGAGATAACTATTTTCTTGTTGTTTTATTGCTACTCTTGCCCTTAGATAGCTATGTATCATATTCACAGCCACAGTGTAAGACACTCAAGCCTTGTAATGCTTTTAAACTAATGAGGGTGCAGTGGATTAGCTAAGGATACATCACACAGTTTCCAAGGGGCTTTGGCGTGTCATTTATGGCTTGTGCTTCATAAAGAAAATCTCTTTTTGTATAGCTTGACCATAGCTCACCACCATTTTGGAGCAGGCTTGAGAATGTTACCATGATTGGCTTGCTAGGTGAAAGGCTTTTCTATTTAGCTTTTAATAGAGCAAAAGTGACTCTAAATTTGTTAATATTCTTTAGGTTACATAGGACAAATTACAGATAAGTGAATAAGTAATGAAATTTGTAATGAGAATTTCTCAAGTATGAAATGTTGGCACAAATTAATTGCGGGATTTTACAGCTATTATAGTTTATATCATAAATGCAAAAATGACTAGGGCTTTTTAATTACAGTAGGAACACACTAAATTTTTATGGAGTGCCATTTTGTTAAAGAGGTACTTTAAGCATTAAGAACAAATGCCATCCATAACAGTGAGCCCAGATATCTGTGCCACATCAAATAAATATGCTATTGGTATGAAATTGTTCCTCAGATACTATAACTGACAGAAAGACTAATGAGAAGTCTCTCTGCACACATTCAGTTTACTGTGTCTTTTTCTCTTGGTCATTCTTTTTCTTAATTACGATGTGTTTGCAAAGGGTCAGAGCAAATCCCTTGGAAAAATATACAGGACTTTTTAACTTACCCTTCAAAGAAGCACTGTGAATAGCAAAATGTTGGCGTCTCAGTAGAAGTTAATATTATTGTGGAGGGGAGGAGGGAGGATGGCTGGATGCTAATTCTTATTAAATATTTGATGTGTAGAGAGATCTAATACAGTGGAAACTCAAAGAAATCTCATTACTTGGTGGAACACGTTGCATACTAAGATAGAGATGACTCAGTCTCAAACAGGCAGACTTAGTAAGGAAGCACATCTGAAGCAATGTCCTGCTGTTCTTTTCCATTAAAATAAGAAATCTACATATCGTCTGCTACCTTGCTTATCTACACATTTCTCAGAGCCAAGAATATGTTTTTAAAATGTCATTGCATGCTATATTCCTCCCTGGTGATACTTTAAGTTTCCCCCTCCTCTTCTCGCACTACTGCTCTCACAGCTGGCTGACTGGACAGCAGTAGGTGCCACAGATCCTCCTCCGCTTGCTCGTAGCTCCAAGGGTCCCTCTGAGCCTCTCCTTCCCCAGCCAATAAATATGTTCCACTCCGAGGCTGATGGTTTTGCTTAAGCACATGAGACTGCAAACTCACTCACGTCCTTTTTCAGTGCCTCCTCAAACACACACCGTGTCACAGACTGCTTCCCCAGTTAAGGTCTCTAATCCATCACTCACAATTCCTTAAGGGGATTAATTAATTTAAAAAATGGTTGTGTTTCTAGGTATGCTAAACGTCCTCCCTCAAGGACAAATGCTCATCTCTCCATTTGCACCTCTCTCTTGATTCGTCTTATTGGAGTGGCCAGTATTATGCCTTGTATTATACAATCCCAAACCCGTGCTTGGGAGGAATTCTAAATGAACTGATCATCAGAAAGCTTGCTCATAATTATCCAGTATCCTCTTCCTGAAGGTGAGTCTCACTGGAGTGGAGGCGGCATGCAAATCTGCTGTTGTCGCAGCCAGGGGTAGGTAAGAAAGCTTGGAGAAAATGTGCTCTGACAGGGCACTGGGCTGGGACTTTGGAGTGCTGGGTCTCCCCTTCAGTTCTGGCTCTGGTTGGATTAACGTGTCATTTTAGACCTCACAACTTGTTTCAGTTTCTGCAGTTTTTTAATGTGTCCTGCTTTGTCAACCATATTCCAAAATTGTGATAGAAATGGTGACATAAAGACTGGCATCAATGTGCTTCTGTCCCTGAGACAGGGAGACTCAGAAGGAAGTTCTCTCCCATGTTTAGAGGACCATGCTGCTTCTGGTTGAAGGCTGGCAGCTCCTAGCTGTGGTTGAAAAATATTTCCTTTGCCAGATCAAGGCTTTAACCTGAGTTTTTGCTCATCCTTCTTTCATCTGGACTGAGAAATCTGACACCAAAAAAGTACTAGCAAGTCTCACTGTTGCATTTGAATGCTCATTTCAGCATTCCTACTGGGGTGGGAAGCTGAGATAAATTTACATGAGTTTAATTTTTGAAAATAGGGCAAGAAAAACTACCTGAGAAAAAAAGAGGTGAACATCTGTGTCCTAACCCTCACAAAGTTACAGGGATTTCTGTATGGTCTCTTTTGACCTAGAAGATTATTCCCATGCCTTTGTGGTCTCCTAGCACATCCAGTCACCTAGATGTCCCACAGTTTACTGGTGCTCTGGCCTGACCGGTTGCACTGGGGCTGTACAACCAGTGTTGTTGCAGCTGATCCTTGCCCTATAGCCCATTTCTCCTACCTTATCCAACCTCATTCCCAAATTCTTCTTTCAAGGCCTGCTGACAATCCCCCAAACTTGCTTATTTTGTGCTTGTGAAAACAACTCAAGGTTATTTAAGTCTCACCCCTAAAGTTATTTGTCTGAAAGGCTTTTTTCTTCAATATGTCATTGTTTCCCTAACTGAATTTTCTGCAACACTTCCTCACTTTTTCCTCTTGTTCCTTAATTGCAAAAAAATAAATAGAAAGAGAGAACAAAGCCACATAAAGTACTGATTATCCCCCATTTGGGTGCAAAGAATGGCTGAAGTTGCTGGAGGAGTGACCAGTGCCTCTGGCTGAGTATGGTCTGGACCAAATCTGGGCAGCTAGGGGGGTTGTACCTGCTTCAGGTAAGTCCTGTGAAATGTCTCTCTTCTCTTTTCCGCGATGTGAGACGTGATACCACAATACAATAAGACTCTGCTGCAATAGGGCTAGGATTAATTTAGCTGAATAAGATAAAGAAGCTAAGCAATATGAAAATATCTAAATAAAAAGTCACACCCAGATTACATTTGCATTTGTACTTATCATTGTTGGAAAATGTACCTCATCAGCCAGCTCCTGAAGGATCTTGCTCCTTTCCATATGAGTACAAGAAAAAAAATACATGTTCTTGGCAAATTACATTAAAATAGGAAGAAGATATGTTTGCTGAAATCTTCTCATGGTAAATGAAGGGCTTTATGTTTACACAAAAACCACTCTTGGAAAAAAGTAATTTTGCTAATGAGATATTCCCATATCTCATGGGGAGCTTTTCATAGCTAAGGCACTGTTTCAGATCCAGCACAGAGCTACAATAAAAAGCAATAGCAACTATCTCAAAGGAGTTACTGGCTAAGCTAGCTCTCCAGTAGCAGGTGACATCACCACAACAGGTGACAGTGATGCACAGTGTCAAAATGACCAGTGGTGCTGCATGAGCAGCTCCAGTCATGTGAAGCGTGACCTCAGTGCTCACCCACGGAAATTAGGAGCTATTAATGAAAGCCCAGGTTGTTGTGTACATATCTCTGCTTTCTTATCTGAAGGAGCTACCAGACTTGTTGCTATCCAGGGGGCTGGCATGTCCCAGAGACCTCTAATTGCCCATAGATTTTGCTCACGGGTCCTGGTGAGGAAAATCTAGTCTGTTATAACCCAGATGGTTATAACAGACTAGATGGCTTACTATGTACCAGAGCCATCAGAGCTACAGTGAATGGGTCTGTTGATTTGCAGATGTATCGCAATGCAGTGTGAGAGGTTTTAAGTAGAGCAATCCTAATCTTAACCCGACATAATTTGCTTGCTTTGGCTGCTTTTGGCAACACAAAGCCTCAAAACTTTAACCTGAGGCAGTTGATCAGACTGATCCTTTTCCCTGGCCAAACTTGGCTGGCCACGTTAGAGAAGTTAAGGACTCAGTAGGCTTGACCACTCAGCAGTGGAGCTCCAGGACAGGCTTTGAGTGTATTGAAAAGACAAACATTTGATCTACTGCTGCCTTGATGAACTATTCCGTGGAGAACCCTCTCAACCCAGCTGCTGGTGCCTTTCATAGGTACCAATTAAATTTTTATATGATGTTTTATAACCATAAATATACTCTACAGACTTGCACATAATTCCTCTGCTACTTTAACCACATTTCAAAGCCCTTTTCAGCAGGCTTATCTTTGTTTTGCTTGTGCTGATTAAAAGGCAAGATATATTTTTAATAGGGTAAGTAGTACCAGAGAGCACACTTCACATAAAAGAAAGAGAAATGCAGTCAAACCTTTGTTATCCAAGTTGAGTCAAAGACATTGAATTAATTCAGCTAACCAAGGTTTCAAATAATTAATGGGATTTTCAGGCTCCTGAATACATCAGGGACCCTGAGTTTGCTTTGGACAAACAAGATTTTCAAATGATCAAACCTCTGACTGCAGTTAAGAAAATATATCAGAAAATCCTCTGTAAAAAAAAAAGCTAAAAGGCTAAAAATTGGAACTTGAAACTAAAGATTTCTCTATAAGGATTTCTGAGACCCAGTGGGCCAGAAATAGTCTGGAGGCAGTCAAAAAGAGCAGTGTCATCCCTCTGGGCAGACCCCATCCTGAATGTATCAGCATGACTGAATAGTTTCACAGAGATCCTGATTTCTTGTAAAGACTCTCCCACATTTAAATTTTTTTTTTGCATTTTAGTGCAGCTTATTCCTCTCTCTGGACTGTTTTTTTCCTCACAAATAACCCTTAATTGTTTGTTTTCCCTGCAAACAGTGAAGAGAGCCATATTGCACCATAAAAGTAATGTCATGTGGGTTCCCATCTCATCAGCTCTCCATGACTGCTGAGTCATGCCTGGGTAGTTTTCAAGTGCTAGTACAGCATTAGAAGACATTTCACACAAGTCCTGATGATTTATTGTGAAGAGGGTGCCTTTTTCCTTATAACATAGGCATTCCGTTTTTGAGGAGTCCTCTGTTCGTTGCTGTAGATGGGAGGAGGACTGGAGCTAGTCATGCCTACCAAGGAGGAGAGTGACTTGATGCACTGTTTTAGGAAGGGTATAGGAGTACCTTTCACCAGTCTGTCAGTGGAGGGTGGTCACAACAGCTTACCAGGAGACTACAGTGGTCTGGAGAAGCAAAGACGGTTGTGGCGGTAAGTGCAACTGCTGAGTAGAGATGAACTGTATCAGGGGAAGGAAATCATTGGTTCCAAAATGATAAAGTGGGCTTTAATCGTCCACATCCCAATGCCTAGGGGAGTACTGCCAGGGAAACTAGAACAGACGGAAGTGCTGCTGACATTAGAATAATGTGCTGTATGTGAAACCACTGAAGAAATAGTTAAATGGCGCCTTTGCCAAGGCCACAGAGTGAAATGTTACTACACCATGGGGTGGATTAAAATATGCATTTTCTCCTAATTGAGCACAGCAGACTCAGCTGGAGGTCCTGTCAGGAGAAGAGGAATAATTTGTCACAGCAAGAAATGTATAACTTGACAGAGCATCTATTAGACAGTACAGTAAAAAAATAAAGTAGGACTTGTGCAGGTTTTCTTTATGCTCCAAACTGTTTGGTATAGGCACCCACATGCTGTAAGTAACCTTCAGACTCATTGGCAGTGGACCAATCTGGTGGTACCAGGCTCACTACCCTCATGGCTATCATATCATGATGATGATAAGGTTAAAGTCCGTCTGGATCATCCCTCTTTAGAAAGGCTCCATAAACAGCAACCATCCTCTCACCACAGTGCATTTAACTGGGTAGACCCAGCAGAGCTCTAAAACAGTTTCTTTCATCACCCTTGGAGAAAGAATTTATAGGGATAGAAAAGTAGTGCCATGAGGATGGAGGTAAGCTCAGGAAAGATAGACCACCAAGAGCCACATTTTTCTCCTTTGGTAAGTATCTGGTTGTGACAAGGATGAAAATGGGCTCCACAAAGACATCTACAGGACCGGGCTTCTCTCCAACCTGTTCTCCAACCCATTTCTTTCCTCATGTCACTTTTAGAGACAACTGTCCATATCTATATATCTGTCTAAAATTTTCAGGGAGATCTGTCCCAACTTGGCTGCAGCTTTTTGCTGACTCGGTTCACAAGCTCCTAGCCCAGATGGATCTGCCAAGCAAAAAGCCCAAAGCCCAAAATTCTGTCCTATCCTGTAGTCTGTAACAAGGAACCGTGTGTGTTAGCTGTCAGGTTTAGAGATGAGAACAACCTCACCTTGTCCTCACCCTGCAGCCTTTGTAGTCTTTTGTGTAGTTGGGTGATGTCCAGAAAACCAGACTTTAGCTCTGATCACTGTTTTCCAGCACTTCACAGAATCCCACACCAGATCCTAAGGGCCAGTTCCCAAGACTGGATGCCACAGAAGCAACCTGTCGCTTCAATCCATGAGGCTGTGTGGCAGCTAAAGCCAAGTAACATCTATTCAGGCACATGCTTTTTATCTCCCTGAAAGGAAGAGCTCTGACTGACAGGGTAATTCATCATTTACCTGATGCACGAAGAAGTCGCCTGAAGGAGCAGAGCCACACACATTATTTTCACACTGGTGGAGGCATCTGCCCTGTGTGAGATCCAATGTTTTTAAAAGTTTCTGTAACCATAAAAATGAAGTTCTGGATTCTCGAGGGAGATGTTATTGGACATATTTGTCACATGCCATGGCGTGTTGAAGTGACCCAGTGGGCAGCCATTTCCAGCACATGTGTAGCAGTGGTAGAAGGAACAACTGGACTGGGAAAACCCCAGTGACAATGGGAGGTAACACTAGAGAGATCAAGGGGCTGGTAAAGGACTGCAAAAGATTTCCATGCTTTGCATGAACAGTGCAGATCACTGCTGCCCACATAATGTGTTTTTCAGTGAGGTCACAGGGCTACTCTGAGCTCTGGCATGCTGAGTAATACTTGCCCACCACGTTAGGTAGGCCTGGTGCCCTGTAGTGCCTTTGCCAACCTCAGTCTCTCAGTGGGATGAAAATGTTGTTGCAGGAAAAATAGTTGCAATATTTGTATTTGTTTGCCCATGCATTCATTTAATTTGATGCACACTTGCTGTGTGTTTCTTTGTCAGGATCTCCCACTGAAAGTCTTACCCAGTCATAGTTCAGTCTTGCACTTCTTGACCTTAAATAAGTATTTCTTTGCTGATCAGCTCTTTGTTTTTGTCTCTTTCCTCATGTTTGTCCTACTCCACAGTGATTTTTCCCCCTCGCTGTGTGTAGGGAGGGTGGGATGGGGGTGAAAATTCATTAGAAATTTTTGTAACCTTGAGGCCAAATCCTTGCTACATTTGGATCCTAGAGGTCTTCAGATTTTACTTTCTGTCTCGCTGGACATTTCATGTTCAAACTCACAGGTCACAGGTCTAGGCCTGGTTTTATTTAAAGTCGAATCAACTCATGGTCATGGAGGCCCAACTCCTATGCTACAAGATACCTTGAAGTGTCTTAGTACTTAGCAGAACTCTGTCTAATGTTATGTTGTGCTAGAGCCTTGGACTACTTGCTAGAGAATTTGTCCCTTTCATGCAAAGATAGTCTGTCCTTCTGCATTTGAAAGCATTGCTTAGTGCACGGTGAATTTGAAATTCTCCTAATTATTCATTCCCTTAGTTTTTTTATAGTAAGATGGTGATCTCCAGCCATAACAAAATTCAGCCATCAAAGAGAGTGGCAGACTCTATTTTAATTCCCATAGATTCTCTTTTTTGGGCTTTCCAAAAGTGATTTTTGACTTAGCCTATTTCTGGGTTTTACTGAAGCAATCAATTCTTGTTTCTTTTCAGTCTACTTCATCAGTTAATGAGAATTGCTACCTCACTGCCTTTTACCTTTTCTTCTTTTTTAAATAATGCATATCTTTCAATGCCTCTGTTTGAGGCAAGATTACTATTCCAATGTGTTTCTATTGTTCTTGTAATACCCTTGTCTTTTGTTCTGCACCAGAGATTCTGCTTCCTATATGTATCTGGTCTTAATGCACAGCATTTCTCTTGATTTTCTCTGTTTTAATCCAGTTTTAAATAGCAAATTTCATTAAATGCATCACACAAACATTTATTCCTCTATTCAATATTATTCCCGTATTCTCTTGCTGCCTATTCCTCTCCCCTTCCGTGTCCTATTACCCATTGCAATAATCTCATTTATCTGATTTTCCATTTTTTGCCTTGCGTTAGAATCAGGCATGGAGATAAGTGAGTTTCTCAACCCTCTTCCCTTTGTTTCTAGTTTAAAGCTCTTATCAGTTGTGTGACTGCAATCCTTAGAGTTATTCACATGGAGTTCATTCCCAAGAGTAGTCCTCACCCTGTGAACCCCTTTTTAGGGGTCACACATCCCAGAGCCTTGATCATAGCACTGGCCTGTGAGCCATCAGCTTATCCTACCTCTTGAGTCCTGCCTTTGCTCTTTGCCTACTGAAGGGCTTCTGTAACTTCATTCATTCCTGCATTTTCACCCAGAAGCCATCCCTGATCACCCCTAATGTGACTATGGCAGTGCCATCTGGTCCACCACAAAGGACAGATGGTCAATTGTCTTTCTAATCAGGATCTTTTCCAGCCCTACTGCACCTTTGTGCCTATCTGCCAGTACCCATTCTCTTGCCTAAATCTGATTTTGACAATGATCTTCCCAATTGCTCTTAATACAAATCACTGGTCATAAAGACTATTCTCTTCTTAATGTGAGCAAAAATGTCTACAGAGTCGTCTGGCTTTTCTTTTTTCATACAGTATCCTGTGGATCATCTATGTTCTTTCCTTGTCTGCTGCCTCTTTCTCCCTTCTGTTGGGACTGAATTGCTTTCTTGGGCTCTATTTGTCTATTCATACTCCTCCTTTTTTCCTATGAAGTAAACCTGTACCTCTTTGCTTCTCTATTAACTGATATTTTCCTCAGTTTCTTCTTCCATCTTTGCACCTTCCACATGCACCACCATTATGTAATTATCTGCCCTTCGAGTATCTTGCTCAGAAGTTGTATGGAGTCTGACATCTCCTGTCTCCATCACCTGTTTAAACACCCTTCTGAGATCCACCTGCATCTCAATATCACAATACCTAGCTGTTTGAGTTTTTGAAAATTGATTTGCAATCTCTTTCTCCTCATACAGACCAAAATTGCATCCCCTCTCCAGTCAGCAGTAGTCATCTTCCAGCAGAACTGCAGATATGAAGCCAAGGACAAATCTGGACTACTCAGTCAGGAGTGCACTTCAGAGATGTGTCGGTGGGTGGGCTGGAGTTCTTTCAAACTTTCCCTTTGTTGTGTTAATTGTTTCAGTGCTAGCAGGAATAAAAAGTAGTAAAAGTTTATTTTAGACACTAAATCAAACAAATGTGCTATATGCACAGTTCAGGAATTAAAAATCTAGTAATACATCTTGAAAATGTTTTTAAAAATATTCCACTTAGTGCCGTTTCAGGGTATGAATTATTTTATGGATTTGGGTTCCCTTCTGTTATTAAACACACTTGCTTGATTCTAAGAAGCATGGTTTTGATTCCTTTCATCCTATTGTCTGTTGTCTGCAGTACAGTGCATAGTATAGGAGTTAAGTCTCAGGTCCAGAACTTGTGATTATGACTTTGGGTAGGAGTAGAAGTGAACCCTGGTCCCATTCATGTACTTCTACAAAAGTGAAACAAAACACAGAAGAAGTACTGATAGAAGGCACATATGGAAGGGAACTGGTCTACAGAAACCCCTACGACTACTACTACTACTACTACTACATTGCCACTTTTTGGGTTGTCTCAATAGTGAGATATTTAAGCAACAGTGTGAAAATGTTGACAGTGTGGTAAATATTACATCCTAGACTGAGAAGAGTTAGCAAAATGTTGCACACCTCTTTCCTTTCTCTTTCTTTTTTACTTTCTAGCATTTTTACTTTCCTCCTTCTTCCCTCTTCCCTCTTACTCCCTACTTGAAACAATGAGTAGTTTGGTTGTTCAAGACTTGTTTTCTCTTATCTTTCTACTTGTGGATGTGTGTTTTTAAATGGGTAGCTCTCACTTTATGTCACAGTTGGATTACACAAAGAAAAGAAACTGTCCTACTTAAAAGAACACAAAAGGAATTTGCAAGGCAAGTATTTGAAAAGGGATATGTCGAATTAAATAAAGACCATTGTTAGGCACTTTTTTCTCTGGTATAGTTTCAGTTCTGAAGAGAATCTAAATTTAGACTCTGAGCAGTAGGTATGGTTTCATGTGGCATATTGAATCCTACATTTGGAAAAAAGATTTGCATTGAGGAACTGGCCTAAAGAGCTTTTAGAAAAATCCTGAGTACTTTGTTTCTATCCTCCAAGAGTATGGTTTTTTGTTGCTGCACTGTCATGGTCCTCACCTTTAATTGATGGGAAAGGATAACCAAATGACACCTCTAAGTCAAGTAGTTTTTCCTGGTGCAGTCTGGTAGTGATCTCAAGCCAGGTGAAATTTATATGCAATGGAAAGCTCTTTTTGCACAAGCAAAGATGAGGGTGACCTGGACTTGAGATACCTGCAATAATCACATGGAAAGTTCCCACCCTGTGTCTCTTGTTGCCTGGGTCCAGTGGTAATCCAAGGCTGAGATCTGTGGAGGATGCTGCCATTAAAGGGAGAAATTTATGGGAACTGTAATATTTTAGGCAAGCTGGCTACTTACACAGAAACCAGCACCTCTTGCTCAAAAGGCAAATAAAAAATTAGAAGAGGGCATTTAAGTGCTGGGTACTGCACCTGGGTCACAACAACCCCATGCAGTGTTAGTCTTGGGGCAAAGTGGCTGGAAAGCTGCCTCACAGAAAAGGACCTGGGGTTCCTGGTCAACAGTCAGCTGAACATGAGCTAGCAGTGTGCCCAGGTGGCTAAGAAGGCCAATGGCATCCTGGCCTGTATCAAAAATAGTTTATCAGACTCCACAGCAGGACTATGGAGTCAAGGGCAAAGTGTCTCCAGAGGCACCATGCCTCATTTTGTGTGGGCTGCCGGGACAGTGAGGGGGCTGTGTGGTCAGAAGGGACCCATGAAGCTGTGTAGGAGGATGGATTCTGTTTCTGAGCTGTTCCTAGGGACAATCTACATATCATTAAAACTCCTGTGCCATCTGAATGCATAACGGTACTTTATCAACTAAAACTTCTTTATTTAATCAGTTGATTTAATTATGAGCTAGTTAATTGAAAAATTCATGGTACAAGTTCTGAAGGTCAAAATACTCAGAAGTTCAAAGAAGACTGGAGCATTTGTTTCACTCGAGCTGTGACATGCAGTGCTGAGTTACAGAAATTTGCTCTGATTCAAACTGGCAAACTGATCTCAGGACTAAACAACTGAATTACCAAACAAGAAGACAATTCACTTCCATTCATGAGGTGTGAATGTATCTACTGCCAACTGTGGTTAGTCTGTGATTGATTTATCTGTATGTTGTGGTTTCCAAAAGATCTAAGTAGTAACTACTCTTGCAGAAATGCGTTTAGCACTGCCCTGACTACCCTTTTAGCCCTCTCAGGGACATGCCTGTGTCTGAGCAAAGTGCTGGATTGCTTGACTGTTATCCTGCGGTTCTCCCCGGATGGGAGACACATGCTGAGAGCAACAAGAGCTCAAGATTCCCACCTCTGAGTTACTCTGTTTCAACACTGCATGAAGGCTTTTTAAAAAGTTGCAGAGGCCAAGTGAAATATCTGTATATATCTGCTGGGATATTTACATGCCTATAGAAGATTAAGCAGCAAAAACTGTAGCCAAAGTGCAAGTCCTCTGTATGCTTACTGTTTGTCCAAAATGTACAATCAGAGCAGGCTGCAAGCTTTGTGTTCACCACTCTGTTGTATGCCACCCAGACCTCAGGTGCACAGGGAGAGAATATCCCTTCTTATCATAATACCCCGTGTATTGGCAAACTCTGGGCCACTTCAGGCTTTATTTTCATCCCTTCATTACAGAATCTTGCTGTTCTTATCTCAACAGGAGCACCAGCCTGGGTTCAGCTGGAAGAAAAGGAGGATAGTAAAGAAAAGGAGCAAAGGACAAAGCATATTAAAACCAATAAATGCAAAAAACTCACATATATAGATAGGTGAATACTTATTCTTGAGGGATGCTGCCTGTAAGAAGTATGAAATGAATAAATAATAACTATAAAGTAATTTAATACTGTTAAGAACTGTCTAGGAGACTGTTGATTTCAGAGACTGCACTTCAGAGACTTTCTCCTTATCATTGTTTACTGGAAGATTTTTCTTTTTCTCTTGTTGACTGGCCCTAACGGCTCACAAATCACTCTGGACAGTGAGCAGGGATGAGCCACTACTAGGCACTGCTGAGAGATATGGTGGGAAAACTGAGGGCCTGCAAGAGAGGTCCAAAAACCAGTTTTCTTAAGTGCTGCTGCTTAAGTGCACCTATACTGCAGAGCAGCTCTGACAGGTTTTTATCTCTTTGTGTTTCCATTTAGAAGCTGGCATGATGCTTGCACAAGTCCAGTAAGACTTGGTAGGAACAGTACTGTTACCATGCAAAACTTGTGTCAAGGTCCAAATATCACTTTTGGAGATAAACCCAAACTCTTTACAGGACTCTGCATTTCAAGCTCATCCCTTAGGAGTTGT